>NC_048235.1:13168605-13190506 GCF_002007445.2 Ailuropoda melanoleuca | reverse complement strand
ACACGCAATTAGGGCCTCAACCTCAAGGGCAATGACCTATCAGGGTGATAGGGCGGTTAAGCATCCAGCAGAGTGCCTGGCTCGGAGTAGCTTCAGTAAAGGTTAGTTTTGTGCACTTCCTTCCTTCTTTGGTGGTCCAAAACCCGGGAATACTGGTTTGGTCTAAGTCTCTCAGAAAAATGGGTCATTCTAGGAAAAATAGGTCAGATAATCTCATTAAAGTGAGTGAGTGAGTTTTGTTAATGAGTCTGTGATGGGATACGTGTAGGGGGTGCTCGAGGTGCATTCATATTTTTATTGAGCCACACAAAATAGCTAAAATGTGTCTACTGATTAGGGTTTATCAAGATCGCTGGCCTTACTGTTGCTCTGAAAACACATTTAATCTACTTAGTTGTCCTCATTGAAAGTATTAATATATCAAAAAGATTTTAGAAAATTATTCTTAGGTATAGAGAGAAAAAAAATCAAAGCAAAAACTATGTGTCATTCCATTTATGTGCCATTCCATTTTCTCCCAATCTCTTTATCTTTCCTGGCACTGAATAGGCATAAAGATGTAAAAAACACCAAGGTCAGAAATTTGTCTGATAGTGACAACCGATCAACTTGGAAAGGGGATAAATCACCCAGAACTCCATATGGGACCACAGGGGCCCATGAAGTTGAGATGAGGTTTGATGAAATTCTAACCAACCCAGAATCTAGGTGTCAAATGACATAATGTGGACAGCTGTAGGGCTAAAGATCTTACATCTATTTGATTTTGTGTACTTTGAAAGGTAGGGGTGGTTAATCAATAGTTAGTAACATTATATATATATATAGCAAAAGCATCAAAACAACCATAGTTCTTCGCCTCCAAAGTTCTGGAGGAAAAGCCTTCTCTGCCTCTTTCTTTTTCTGGTGCTCCAAGCATCCCCTGTGCAAACTCTCTCTGTCTTTGTCTTCCTGACACTTTTTGTTCTGTGAGCGTGTCTTCTCCTCTTCTGTCTCTCACCAGGACACTTGTCTTTGGATTTAGGCCCACCAGAATAATCTCGAATGATCTTATTTCCATTTCCTGACCTTNATGAGAAGAGTCTCTGAAGCCGCCTTTGTTCCCTTGAGTCTGGAAGATGGGACACACAGTCTCTCCTCCAGCATCTTAGAATCTTGAGTGCGACAGGTGAGGCACAGCCATTCGCACTGGCTGANTTCCATTTCCTGACCTTAACCACGTCCGCAAAGGCCCAGTCTCCAATAAGATCATATTCACAGGTTCTGGGTGTCAGGACATGAACATACCTTTTGGGGACCCACAATTTAAGCCATCAACGGTGGACTCTGTCTTTTTTAAAAAGTTACATTAGGGGGTCAGCAGCATACCTTGCCTACATATAACNAGGAGAGAATCATCAGGTCAGTGGAGTCCAGAGCCGACCCTGGCCTCCAAAAAGTTTGTTTCCTTTTCGTTGCCAGACAGGAAGGGACAAGTCTGAAATCCAATCTCTTTATCCAGGGATGGGAGATTGACCCTTTTGTAGGTGAGAGATACAATCAAACAGTACGTGACTTTCTGCTGGTTTTGTCCATGATAATGAGACCCTGTGAGAACACACCAACCATGCGGAGAGCTGGAGAACATTCCAGGAGGAGGGAACAGGAAATAGAAAGCCCTGAGGAAAGAACGCACAGGGCAAGTCTCAGGAACAGAAAGGAGACCAGTGCCACTAAAACAGGGTCCAGCAAACTTTTCTTGCCAAGGACCACCTAGTAGAGATTTTAAGCCTTTGTGAGCGGCAGCTACTCAGCTTTTTGTCGCACAAAAGCCGCCCCGATAATGCCTACACGAATGAGCATGGCTGGGTTCCAATAAAACTTTATTTATGAATTCTGCGATTTGAATCGCCTGTCATTTCCACGTGTCACCAAATCTTGTTCTTCCAGTTCTTTCCAACCTTTTACAAATGTAAAATCCATTCTTAGCCCAGGGGCTGCTCCGAAAACAGGTGGTCAGCTCTTTGCCAGTGGGCTGCTGTGGGCGGCCCCCTGAGCTGAGGCACCGGGAGGGAGGGGGAAGGAGGGTCTCCGGGATGAAGCCAGACAGAGCTAAGTAGGTGCGGGCCGGACCCCATGCTGAGGTTTTGTAGGCCATTGAAGGGAGTGTGGGTTTCATTCTAATTGCTGTGGGAAATGCCCGAAGGGGCTGAGGAAGGAAAGCGAAGCGATCTATTTTAATCACACCCGGGTGCCTCTGAATCCAGAATGGGCTGTCTGGAAACCGAAGCCTAGGCAGTAAGGAGCCTGCTCCAGCAGACCAGGCAGAGATGATAGAATACTCACACGCAATTAGGGCCTCAACCTCAAGGGCAATGACCTATCAGGGTGATAGGGCGGTTAAGCATCCAGCAGAGTGCCTGGCTCGGAGTAGCTTCAGTAAAGGTTAGTTTTGTGCACTTCCTTCCTTCTTTGGTGGTCCAAAACCCGGGAATACTGGTTTGGTCTAAGTCTCTCAGAAAAATGGGTCATTCTAGGAAAAATAGGTCAGATAATCTCATTAAAGTGAGTGAGTGAGTTTTGTTAATGAGTCTGTGATGGGATACGTGTAGGGGGTGCTCGAGGTGCATTCATATTTTTATTGAGCCACACAAAATAGCTAAAATGTGTCTACTGATTAGGGTTTATCAAGATCGCTGGCCTTACTGTTGCTCTGAAAACACATTTAATCTACTTAGTTGTCCTCATTGAAAGTATTAATATATCAAAAAGATTTTAGAAAATTATTCTTAGGTATAGAGAGAAAAAAAATCAAAGCAAAAACTATGTGTCATTCCATTTATGTGCCATTCCATTTTCTCCCAATCTCTTGATCTTTCCTGGCACTGAATAGGCATAAAGATGTAAAAAACACCAAGGTCAGAAATTTGTCTGATAGTGACAACCGATCAACTTGGAAAGGGGATAAATCACCCAGAACTCCATATGGGACCACAGGGGCCCATGAAGTTGAGATGAGGTTTGATGAAATTCTAACCAACCCAGAATCTAGGTGTCAAATGACATAATGTGGACAGCTGTAGGGCTAAAGATCTTACATCTATTTGATTTTGTGTACTTTGAAAGGTAGGGGTGGTTAATCAATAGTTAGTAACATTATATATATATATATAGCAAAAGCATCAAAACAACCATAGTTCTTCGCCTCCAAAGTTCTGGAGGAAAAGCCTTCTCTGCCTCTTTCTTTTTCTGGTGCTCCAAGCATCCCCTGTGCAAACTCTCTCTGTCTTTGTCTTCCTGACACTTTTTGTTCTGTGAGCGTGTCTTCTCCTCTTCTGTCTCTCACCAGGACACTTGTCTTTGGATTTAGGCCCACCAGAATAATCTCGAATGATCTTATTTCCATTTCCTGACCTTAACCACGTCCGCAAAGGCCCAGTCTCCAATAAGATCATATTCACAGGTTCTGGGTGTCAGGACATGAACATGCCTTTTGGGGACCCACAATTTAAGCCATCAACGGTGGACTCTGTCTTTTTTAAAAAGTTACGTTAGGGGTCAGCAGCATACCTTGCCTACATATAATGTGCAAGTTGATACAGTGCCCTAGGATTATTTCCTAATTGATTCCAGTATGTAAATCTTGTCTTTTCAACTAAATTCGAAGTTTTATGTCCACTACGGGGTTTTTTATTTTTTTAAGTTTTGGATTATTTACACATTTTTATATGAACAACACTGCTGCCATGAATACCACATGCCTTAGGTTATATCTACAAAGATAGCAATACAAAGAATATCCAGAAATGCTGTGTTCAAGGTTATGGGAAGTTTACACTAAGGTACGTATTGTCAAGTTGCCCTCCAAAGGGGTGGCACCAATTTCTGTCCTACAACAGGTGTGTGAGAGCATCTTTTCCCCTTGAACTTGCAGAAAATTATTTCCTAGCAGGCCCTTTGATCTTTACCAAAATCTTTTATTAAAAATTCTTATTTCAAGGGTCATTTATTTAATTATAGCTGCAGTAAATATCTTTATAAAGTGTCTGTTACCCATTTTTTATTTACGAAATCTCTCCCTTTGTTTATGTACGTGCCCATTTTTCTTTTGGAGTTTTGGTCTTTTTATAAGTAGACTTTGGAAGAAATCTCATTTTTTATTTCACAGAAATTAGGACCTTGTTATATATGTTGCAAATATTTGTTTTCAGTTTGCTATTTGTCTTATTATTTTGTTTTTTCTTTCATGTTGAATTTAAAAATATTTATATGTAGTTAAATTTATTCATTTTTTTCTTCAGTGATTTCCAAGATTTTTATTTTATCCACTCCAAGATATTTTCTTGTTATTGTTTTACAATATCATTTTTTAAAAACTTTAATTTCCACTTTCTGGTTTTTAAAATGTCCATTTATTTAAACAAAAAAACAAAGAACAGTTCACCTTTGTCTTCCACCCCTATGCCTTGCCTCTGGCAATCACCAATTTGTTCTCTGTGATCTATGAGCTTGTTTTGTTTTCTTTTGTTTTGTTTTAGACTCCACCTGTAAGAGAGATCATGCAGGATTTCTTCTTCTCTGACTTACTTCACTTGGGATAATGCCCTTGAGGTCCATCCATATATTTGCAAATGGCAGGATTTCACTCTCTTTCATGGATAAACAGCATTCCATTGTATATATATCATAATTTTCTCATCCATCCATTGATAGACACTTAGACTGTTTCCGTATCTTGGCTATCATAAATAATGCTGCAATGAACGTGAGGATGCACATATCTTTTTGAGTTACTGTTTTAATTTTTTTCAGATAAATTCCCAAGAGTGGAATTCCTGCATCATATAATAGTTCTATTTTTAATTTTTTGAGGAACCTCTATACTGTTTTCCATAGAAGCTGCACCATTTTCCATTCCCAGCACAGGGTTCCCTTTTCTCCACATCCTTGCCAACACTTGTTATCCTTCTCTTTTCGATACTAGGCATCCTCACGGGGGTGAGGTGATATCTCATTGTGGTTTTGATTTGCATTCCCTTGATGATTAATGATGTAGAGAATCTTTTCATGTGTCTGTTGGCCATCTGTATTTTCTTTGGAAAAATATCTATTTAGATCTTCTGCCCATTTAATTGATTTTTTTTTTCCTTTTGAGTTACAGGAGTTCTTTATATATTGGATATTAGCCCCTTACATGATACAAGATTTGCAATTATTTTCTCCCATTTCAATAGGTTGATGGTTTCCTTTGCTGTGCAGAGGATTTTTAGTTGTAGTTCCACTCGTTTAATTATGCTTTTTGCTTTGTGCTGCCTTATAAATTGAATTCATCAATCTGATTATTACCTAGTACCATTCCATTGTCTTCTGGGCTTGCAAAATTCTGATGAGAAATCTGCTGTCTTATTTCTGTTCTTCTCTGTAAAATATTTTTTCTTCTCTTGCTGCTTTTAAGATTTTTCTCTTTATCATGTGTTTTCAAAATGTGATTATAATATGCCTTACATGTTTCTTGCTTGTCTGGTTGGTTATTTTCCTTAGCATTTGCTGAGCTTCTTGCAATTGAGGGTTTCATCAAACTTTGAAAACTTTTGGTCATTATTCTTTAAAGATTTTTTTCTGGCCTCCTTTCTCCTCACCTTCTGGGGCTTCCCTTATGCATATGTCAGGTTGCTTTGCATTTTCCCAAAGATCACTCAGTCTCTGTTTATTTCTTCTTTCAGTTTTTTTTTTTTAAGAGAGGAAAAGAAAGAGAGCGAGCCCATGTGAGCAATGGGGGAGGGGCAAAGGGAGAGGGAGAGAGAATCTCAAGCAGAATCAGCGCTGAGCATGGAGCCAGATACAGGGCTTGATGTCACGACCCTGTGATCATGACCTAAGGTGAAATCAAGAGTTGGATGCTTGACCGAATGAGCCACCCAGGCACCTTTTCGGTCTTTTTTTTTTTTTCCCCTTACTCTCAGTGCTTTATTTTGGATAGGTGGTATTGCTACGACTTCACATTGCCTTGTCTTCTGTTTTTAAACTGCTGTTAATCCTATCCAGTGTATTTTTTCAAACTTAACATTTTTTTGATTTACAGAAAAATTGCAAAGACAGGGCAGAGCGTTCCTGTATATTTCTCACCCAGTTTCCCTTTTTGTTAACTTTTTACATTACTGTAGTACATTTGTTACAAATATAATGAATCAATATTGATGCATTACTATTAACTAAAGCCCATGCTTTATTCACATTTCCTTTGTTTTTATCCAAGGACATTTTTCCCATTTAGGATATGACATTACATGTAGTTATTATGTCTCCCTAGCTTCCTCTAGGTTGTGAGTTTTTCAGAGTTTCTTTGTTTTTGATGATCTTTTTTTTTAAGATTTTTTATTTTATTTATTTATTTGACAGAGAGAGAGACAGCCAGCAAGAGAGGGAACGCAAGCAGGGTAAGTGGGAGAGGAAGAAGCAGGCTCCCAGCAGAGGAGCCTGATATGGGGCTCGATCCCAGAACACCGCAATCACGCCCTGAGCCGAAGGCAGACGCTTAATGACTGAGCCACCCAGGCGCCCCTGTTTTTGATGATCTTGACAGTTTTGAGGAGGTATCTTGTGGGATGTCTTTCATTTTGGCTTTGCCTGATGTTTTTCTCATGGTTAGACTTAACGTATGTGTTTTTATTGCTGTGGTAACAAATTACTCCAAACCTAGTGGCTTAAATAGCACAAATTTATTCCTTATGATTCCGTACGTCAGAAGTCGGACATGAGTCTCACTGGGTCAAAATCAGGGTGTCAGCATGGCTGTGACCCTTTCTGGCAGCTCTGGGGAGACTCTGTGTCCTTGTCTTTAGCAGCTAAAGGCCATCTACAATTTCTTGGCTAGTAGTTTCATCCTCCTTCTACAAACCTAGGATCTCTCTCTGACCCTTCCATCTCTCTGACCCTTTTCCACTGTCACGTCTTTCTCTCTCTCTCCCTTACTGACCACAGAGCAGTAAAAGGTCTCCACTTTTAAGGACTCATGGAATTCAATTGGGTCTGGCCAGATAATCCAGAATCATCTCTCCACCTCAAAGTCTGTATCCTTAATCTCATCTGTGAAGTCCCTTTTGCCATGGGTAATATATTCACAGGTTCTGGGCTTTGAAAGGTGAATGTTTTGGGGGCCATTGTTTTGCTTGCCACATTGGAGTTATGGGTTTGGGGGAGGAAGACCACAGAGGTAAAGTGCCATTCTCATCACATCATATTAAGGATGTATGCTGTCAACGTGACTTATGACCAACAATGGTAATTTTGATCACCAAGGAGCCCTGGTTTCTCCTGTTGGAGAATGGATTTGGAAGCCAAGATCTGCGTGTGGGTTCATCTAAGCTTTCTTTTCACATGGTGTAATTTTTATCTTAGAAATTTCACTATTTGGTTCTTTTTGATATCTTCCATGTATTTCCTCATTAGGTTCATATTTTCCTTTAAATATGTGTTCACAATTCTAATAGCTTTAAAAAATCCTTTCTGCTAGTTCTATCGTCTGTGGCTTTTATTTGTATCTGTTCCTATTCCTTGATTCCCCCCCCCACCCCTTGATTATGGGTCACATTCTCTTAACTTCTTAGCATGTTTGGTAATTTTTTATTTGACTTTAGACACTGTGTATTTTATGTTGTTGAATGTCTGGATTTTGTTCGTGTTTTGTCTTACCTTAATGAGTCTTTGACTTTGTCTGAGCAAGTAGTTTTCCTTGCATATCAGCTGTATCCCTTTAAGTCCTGTTTTTAAGCTTTGCTGAGACATACAGGAAGTAACCTTTACTCCAGGGATTGTTCAGTCCTACCTGAGAGGAGAAATGCCTTGGATGATCAGTAAGGCCTCTTCATTCTGACTGTTGGGGGATGAATGTTCAATTTCAAGGTCTGTGTGAGCTCTGGGAATATTTAGTTTGCCAGTCATTCTTTGTTCAGCATTTTGGAGTCCTGGTTTCCACATGCCTGGTTCAGGAGTCAGCAAACACTAAAGGGGACCATACAAATTTCTGGACCTTTTTTCTACATAACTACCTCTTTTGAGAGCTTTGCCTCACAACTCCCAGCCCCTCAGCCTCTGTGACCTGTCATTTGTTTCCTTACTTCCTTCCCTGGTTCTGTTTGGTTCCCCCCGCCCCCGTCACTGCAGCCACAGTTAGAAATGGCCTCTAGCAGAAAGCACAGCAGCGCTGGCTTGTTTCCTTTTTTCTCAAGGATTCTAGTCAATGCCTGAAACAAGTTGTTTCATGTTTTGTCCAGGTTTCTAGATGCTTACTGCAGAAGGTCAAGTATAGTCCTTGTTACTTTTTCATTGCCAAATGGTCCTTCAGTTCTTCACTGTGATGGTAAAATTGGTATAGATCTTCACGTATCTTCCTTTACACATTGTGCTAGACACTGGGGTACCTTTTAAATTTGGAAAATCATGTTCCTCAGAATGTCCCGAGGAATTTTCTTATGCTTTTACTAATTTTCTGTCCACCATTATCTTAATTATAATTTTTCTGGAATTTCTTCTAGATATTGGATATCTTGGATGGAGCATTCATTTTTCATATTTTTTCCTATTTTCCATTTCTCTTGTTTTATTATACTTTTTGTGAGATTTACTTGACTTTATCTTCCAATTATTCTATAGAATTTTAAACATTCTTATTTTTAATTTCTAGGAACTTTTTCTTGTTCTCTGAGGGTTCCCTTTTATTTCATTTTGTTCTTATTATATAGATGTAAAATCTTTTCTCATATCTTTAATGATGTTAATGAAAGGTTTTTTTTTTTAAGTTTTCTTTCCTGCATCACCTTTGTTGGAGGAATTCTTTATTCTTTTTGTTTTCACTGTGGTTATGTTAAGGCATTCACTCTTAAGATTAAGGCACCAAAAAGCTGACCCAGCCAGAAGCTCTTTGGACAGGAGCTTATACACCGGTGGTTTTCACTGAGGCAAACTGGGGGGACCAGTTGGTTTTCTACTGAGGCCCTCCAAATATCACTGTTGGCCAGTATCTCCTCTGGGGTCGCATCCTCCAATCTCCAATCTCGGAATATTACTCTGGATGTGGGTGTTCTGGGTCTGAGCAGTGGAAGGGAGATGGAGATTTCATGTTCAGCATACAGACTACCTCAATTCACTTGCTTTGGAAGGAAGTCCATCTCTGCCCGTTTCAGTATTTGGAGGGAAAGGGGAAGTCAACAAACTGTTTGGGAACTAGATAAGGGTGGAGAACTGTAAGGATCTAACTGCTCCTCAGATAGACTTTGAAATTAATCCTGCTGCCCCTGTCCACTTTTTCCTTTTCCTGTGTCTTTTCTGGGTCCTGTGTGGAAAATTAGCCCACTTCTCATAGATCTCTCTCCAATTCCCTTTGCAGGTGTTAAGATTGGACTTTCCTTCTCTTTGCTCAGCCTTTGGTCCTTGCTCTTTGTTATTCCTCTTTCCAAAATCTGTTTCCATATATTGTGGGTATGGACATCACTTAGCTTCCTACTAATGGACATACATTTCTGTTACCTGTTCTCCCTGAAATTTCTTGATGAATTTTGATAAAAGGTGGTTGGTTTGGTATATGTTTACTCTGTTATTCTGAACTCAAGAGTGTCTCACATTTTTATAGCAAAAAACATAACTCACCATACATGGATTCTTAGAATTCCCTTATTTTTGTTTAAAGCCTAAACTTGGAGATAAATTGAATTTTAATCTAATTTGGGCTTTATAATGGCTAACAGGAAGAAATAAAGTATATAGTGAAAGGGTCATAGGCACACACCATCGAACATCTGGATAAAATACTAGGTTAGTGCACAGGTGTTTTGCCTACATGACCACAGGCTAAACATCTAGACAGTAAGTATTAAGTTTCCAACAGCTGTTTGGTATCATGGAAGAGACACAGACTTGTAATCAAAGTCACCTGTGAGTGGAATGCTGAGTTGATAAGTAAGTTGAAACTATTCTTCTGGACGTCCTGAACATGGCCATGAATAGGTTCCTCACCAGCATTGTACCAGCTGCCCACTGCTGCGCGCCCTCAGAGCGGCCAAGAAATTCACATCCCCAGGCACTGACCTGGCGACTGTAACTTTATTCTTTTATTTCTAAGGAATCAGTTGAAGTACCACAGGGAAAGAGATTTCCATCTATAGTTTAGAGGTGAAAGATCTGCTTTAGAGACCTGAGTAAACACACATATTTCTTCCACATGTGGGATCTAGGGGTCTTCCTCCTCACCCCCACCTCTAATTTTTAATGGAAAAAGTTAGTTCCTAACCCTACCAATACATTTACCGTATAATTCAACAAAATTTCTTTGGCTTAAATACAGAACTAGCTTGGACTATAGGACCTGATGAGTTTGTTAGATGAGTGTTCTCTGTGGGATGAGAGGACATTTTAAAGTCTGGAAGCTTCTGTCAAGGTTTTTTAAAGCTGGCTATTAATCACACACACACACATATATATGTTTAATTACTCTATTTTTAACCTATTCGTTAAGGTACAGCTCAAATCCTACCACTTCGGGGAAGTCTTCTGAATTTTTCCTTTGGTAGTGCTGGTTATGCTTTGTTGTTTACTATCTGGAATTTTTCATTTTTGTGCTGATGAAAGTGTCATAGTGATATAATGGACGTCTATCTCCTGATGAATAATTCTTCAGAAAAAAATACAGAGAGAACTAGACTAAGCTACTCACTTTTTCAGAGGCCACTGAACTAGTGTCATGGACTTACAAGTAATATTGAGCAGAAATGTATACACCATTTTCTTAAAAGGTAGTTAGTGGACCAGACTCCATTATCTGCTTGCTTCCTTCCTGTGAGTACATTCAGCTTGCCTGGTGGGAAGCCATGTTGGTTCTTTAAGATGAATTTTGGAAAATTCATGAGTATAAAGCAGAGAACCTTTAACAAGAGCAGGGCTCATGCTGGCGTGAGAACAACACCCTTTATTCTCACATTTTTACACTTTAGGAATTCCTCCTTTCTCTTTAGGTAGGAGAGATACACAGAAAGGACTAAGATGAGCCATTCCCACAGGGAGAGTAGGCAGATCCCAAAGGGAACTGAATTGCCTGCCTGCTTAAAAGTGTCTCCATTGTGGGTCTATTGGGTGGCTTTGGATTAAAGCAGTTTTGCCAGAAGTTCCTTGAAGTGACATAAACATAGTGGACAGTCACGAAAAATCTACTTACAATGAATTATCCAGAGTAGTTCTCTCTCTCTTACACACACACACACACACACACACTACCCTAACAAAATAAAAATCAAAGTGATTTTAATTTTTCTCTTTAATCTGCTCTGTATTTCCAGATTTTCATCTTAAATTTTTCATTTTCTTCTCAATACAAAGGTAAATTAAGAAAAATAGTAACCCACTTGTCCTGAAGGTGACCAATATTTACAGCTTTGTATATATATCTGTATCCTTTTTAATTCAAACACTTTTTTTGGGAGAAGGGGGGGTCACTGTTGTCTTTGTTGTCTTTGCAAAAATAAGATCATAATTTGAACATTTCTTTACATCATCTTTTTCTCTTTAAAATACAGCCTGGTCTCCTCGCTAGATCAACAGAAAGTCTTAATGTGTTCTTTTTTATTTGTGCATAACATCCCATAGAATAGATCAACCACGGTTTATTCAATCATTTAGTTACCAATAGACATTCAAGTGCTTTCTGACTTTGTCACTACAAAATAGGCCTGTATTGCTCTAATACTCTACTATAATCACATAATACTTATATTAGAAAATACTATGTAAAATATAAAAAGATAATTAATACAGAGTCAAGAAACACACTGAATCTGTTTGCTGAACAAACAGTAAATAAATGTATTAAAATGTTACCTGGGTGTGGAGAACCCTGTCTCCCAATGGAGTCTGCAAATGCACTAAGGTCAGGAACCACGCCTCCTTCCTCCTTGTCTCTTCCAAACTGCCGAGCACAGCCCTGCAGAGGGCAGGCAGTCCCAGACCACACAATCCAATGTGCTCCAACAATGTGCTTGAAAGACAGCTGTTAAGATTTCAGAATGAAAATTTCCCATGTGTATAGTGTTGTAAAACTGGATTCCCAGGCCATATATATATTTATTTATTAAAATAAATTCTTGGGGCGCCTGGGTGGCACAGCGGTTGAGCGTCTGCCTTAGGCTCAGGGCACGATCCCAGCGTTATGGGATCGAGCCCCACATCAGGCTCTTCCGCTATGAGCCTGCTTCTTCCTCTCCCACTCCCCCTGCTTGTGTTCCCTCTCTTACTGGCTGTCTCTATCTCTGTCAAATAAATAAATAAAATCTTTAAAAATAAAATAAAATAAAATAAATTCTTATTTTAACTCACAATGAAGGTAAACTATATTACTTATATTGTCATAGTTTCTTATTACTTCTGTGGTTAAAATATATTCCGAATTCCAAACGCGCATTTGCATGCAGAGAACCCTCCTCTCCTGTGTGTGTGTGTGTGTGTGCACGTGCACGAGAACATGCAGGAGAGAGGGAGAGAGAGAGGGATAGATAAAGAGAGATTCTTTCCTTCACTGCCCTCAAATGAGATGTTTTCCCTCCCCTTCTGCTGATCTGGTTGTATGTGGAAACTAAGCAAGCAGAATAGGAAATGTGATGACTAAATATGAAAGTGCCAGAAAGATGAAATGCAAAAAGAACAAATTTAACAGAGAAGTTTGATATTTTTCTTAGAGTCCTCATTCATGTTTGAGATCTAAGAATTTGAATTTGATTGCTAAGAATATAGTAATGGAAATTTGCATATAAGTGAAATGAAAATTTATAATTAGAAAAATTTCTTTAGTTGTTGTAGATTTCCCTTAATTCTTATTCTTTTTCAAATAGCATACGTAAGCCATGATGTGAATCAAAGCAAAGGGTTATTTAAAAATTAATGATCATGGGATTTATCATTTATTAATAGCTATTTATCTGGATACATTATAAGTTTGTTCTTATATGTTCATTTGGAGAGTCAATATTTGAACTGTTAGGATAAAAACACAAATGCGTTTTAAAAGATGAATGTTTTGATAAAATAAAAGGTTAGGAGAAACTCCATGGCATTTGTAGGAAAAAATTATCTTCCATGTAACTTAAAGAGACATAGGTTTAAAAATTCTTAAAAGAATGTAGTGTAAGATATAAGATATGTTAATCAGTGCTTTCTTTTTCGAAGTTCCATGGAAAAAACTAGCTAAGACTCACAAGTCATTTATATAAACATCATATATCAAGAAATACTTTTCTGAAATCACCTATACAAATTATTTAAAATTTTACATTAATAAAAGTAAAATCTGTTCTCAAAAAATGTCAACTTTTCAAAAGGAAAAAAAAATCATCCCTAGTTCCATCACTCAAAGACAACCGCTGCTAATGTTTGATGTAGTTCTGTTTGGTCTTATTTACAAGACATCTTTGGCGTGGTCACACTGTACATATAAACTTTATTTTCCTTCTCCCCTCAATGTGGAGTAAATATTTCCTACTATCTACTTAAGTTCATCATAAGCAAAAATACCAACAAAGGAAAAGTGCATATGCGGTAAAACATGTACGAGCGTTGTGAAAGATGACAGGCTTGGGGGTCATGTTTCTCCAGTTTCTCAATGAGGGAAAAAGGTCTGTCCAAACCTCAACTTTCATGAATGACCTCAACTGCACACATGAAAACAAGTAGTCATGATTCTTTGGTTCTGCATCACTGAAAAGATGAGAAGTTCTGATCAAGATGGGAAATAAAAACAAAGAAAAATGGGAGACAACTGAGCAAGTCAAGTGATGATAAGCCTATAACGTTGGTACCTCTAAGATGGTCGGCTCTGCTCTATGGACGCTCACAACTGCCTCCCGTCGCTTGGTGTCTGTATTCTTTCTCTCCTTCAATCTTTAGTGGTTTTCCACTTACAGTTGGTTGTGTTTTCTTTTTTCTCTCCGATTACCTGAAAATGAAGTAAAACTAATAGCCAGTTTTTGTGGCTGTTAGTTTTTAAATTAAAAAAAAAATTTTTTTTTAAAGCAACAGGACCTTCTCCCTAAATTAAGTCTTATTCAGAACCTCAATACATAAAACAGAAAAAAAGTTGACCTTTTTTGGTTGTCAAGAGAGGAGTGGTGCAGAAACCAGGATCCACAGCTTGAGGTTGCAAAAATACGTGATGGGCTGTTTAAACCAATATTTGCTTTCAAATTACAAAACGTTCAAGGCAAACCATGAAGTTTTACTTACGTCGATTGGTCTGCCAACAAAAATTCAGTTTTGTGAAAACGATTTATTACACAGGAGTTTCTGACAGAAAAAAAATTGGAAAATTTTTAGAAATTAAACTGAAATACTTTGGAGCCGTTGAACTTTGGAATGAATATTGATTTTTGCGATGACACAATCTCTAAAAATGATCACTGTTTACTCAAAACAGTCTGAGGAAAATTCCTGGAATTTATAGTTGAATATTTCTTCTCTTTTTCTTTCTTTTTTAAGTAGAGTTTCTTTAGGGGTAAAAAGAATGAAGTAAAAATTTCATTTCTGGAGATGGAAATCAGGGAGAAAGTTAACAGGAAATAAATATTTTAACTGAGGAATTAAAAATGAATATTAAACAGACAAAACTGGGGCCGCCTGGGTGGCTCAGTCGGTTAAGCATGTGCTTTTGGCCCAGGTCACGATTCCAGCGTCCTGGGATGGAGTCCCATGTCAGTCTCCTTGCTCAGCAGGGATCCTGCTTCTCCCTCCGCCTGCTTGTGCTCTCTCTCTCTCTCTGACAAATAAATAAGATCTTTAAAAAAATAAAAAAGACAAAACTGTTCCAGAATATCGTAAGTGTGTTGTATTTCCTCAGTAAATTCAACATGTAATGAATTGAGAGGGCGAAGAAAGAACAGTTGTCAACTCTCCTAAGAAACCAACAAATTAAGAAACCCTTGCATTGCACTGCTGAAGTGACAACTGGGAAATTTATAACATGACCTTTTATTTTTTATTTTTTATTTTTAATTTTTAAAGATTTTATTTATTTATTTGACAGAGATAGAGACAGCCAGCGAGNAACTCTCCTAAGAAACCAACAAATTAAGAAACCCTTGCATTGCACTGCTGAAGTGACAACTGGGAAATTTATAACATGACCTTTTAAAACCACAGAACTCGTGGAAATCCTCCCATTGATCCCAGAATAAAACCCAAACTCCTTGATCTGGGTCTGCTCGCCTGCCTCTGCTCCAGTCCTTCTTACCCTCATTTACAACTCTGAAGTCACACCTTCCCTTCGGTTTTCCAGAATTCCCCAGACCCTTTCCCTTCTAGAGCCTTTGTCCACTCTCCTTCCTCTGTCCCAGGGCTTTAGGGCACAATTGGTACCTGTTTTGTGTTGCATTGCGNCCCATAACTCCGGGATCACGCCCTGAGCTGAAGGCAGACGCTTAACCGCTGTGCCACCCAGGCGCCCCTATAACATGACCTTTTAAAACCACAGAACTCGTGGAAATCCTCCCCATTGATCCCAGAATAAAACCCAAACTCCTTGATCTGGGTCTGCTCGCCTGCCTCTGCTCCAGTCCTTCTTACCCTCATTTACAACTCTGAAGTCACACCTTCCCTTCGGTTTTCCAGAATTCCCCAGACCCTTTCCCTTCTAGAGCCTTTGTCCCCTCTCCTTCCTCTGTCCCAGGGCTTTAGGGCACAATTGGTACCTGTTTTGTGTTGCATTGCGTCCTCCCCATTCCCCCAACCAAATTCATATGCCCAAGTCCTAACCTTCAGTACCTCAGAATGTGACCTTACGCAGCAACAGGTCTCTGCAGATGTCATCAGTAAGATGAGGCGATACTGAAGTACCATGGGCCTCTAATCCAATTACTGGTGTCCTTATAAAAAGGAGAAGTCTGGACATAGGCACACTCCCCAGAGAACACCGTATGAAGATGAAGGCAGAGAGCAGAGCTCATCTGTAAGCCAAACAATGCCCAAGACCCCTGGCAAACCACCAGCAGCCAGAAGGCACGGAGCAAATCCCTCCCTCAGCCTCAGAAGGACCCGACCTGTGACACCTTGATCTTGGCCTATCAGCTCTCACAACTGGGAGATGATACATCTCTGTTCATTGAAGTTGCCTGGTTTGTGGTGGTTTGTTACGGCAGCCCTAGGAAACTAACACAGCATCCTCTAGTTCTTTTTTTTTAAATTTTTTTAAGATTTTATTTATTTATTTGAGCAGGGGGAGGAGCAGAGGGAGAGGGAGAAGCAAACTCCCCGCTGAGCAGGGAGCCTGACGTGGAGCTCCATCCCAGGACCCAGAGATCATGACCTGAGCCGAAGGCAGATGCCCAACCGACTGAGCCACCCAGGCGCCCCTATCTTCTTGTTCTTCAAGCCTTGACTTACCTGTCACTTTCTCCGAGGAACAGTCCTTGACCACCTACACCCTCCAGTATTTTCAGTCAAAGCTCTTGTTTATTTCCTTCAAAAACACCAAGACAAATCTGTAGCTTTATTGGTTGGGTTGTTTGGAATGTAAGCTCCGGAGACCAGGGCTTGCCTTGTTCCTACAGCCCTCCCAGCAGCTTGAGTGTCCACAGCATGGCCTGCGAAATGTCGCCCTCTCGCCTCAGAGGCCAAGGAGGCAGCGCCAAGAGTCCTGTGTTGTCAACTGTCACGCACATTTTGGATTTAGCGGAGGGGAAGTTTTTGGAAGAAGTCAGAGACTTAAAAACACTCGCAACACTTTGTTTCATGACACTCTTCTGTCTTTCTGACTGGCAAATTTCCAAACATTTGCAAATAGAACGAAGGGATGTCATTTAGAATGCGGGGACGTTTGGGAAGAAAGAGAACAGGCTGAGTGTCATCGAGCTTCATACGCTGGAAGTGAGGAGCTGACAGAGAAAGACTGGAAACTGTAACACAAAATTCTTCAAATATCCAGATCCAGTGAATTGTGTGGTTTACTGAATTTATGTCAAAAACTTGAAATTTATTTCTCATTTAAAATATTTTTAATACTTGAAACTATTATAGTAATTCTTTCTAAAGAACCTCAAGACAGAACTATGGATGCCTTTTCCTTCTGACTTTTTTTTTAAGGATTTTATTTATTTATTTGCCAGAGAGAGAGTGAGGGAGAGAGAGAGAGAGAGAGAGAGAGAGTCCAAGCAGGGTAGTGGTAGGCAGGGCGAGAAGCAGTCTCCCCGCCGAACAAGGGGCCAGATGTGGGACTAGATCCCAGGACCCTGGGATCATGACCTGAACCCAAGGCCGACGCTTAACCCACTGAGCTACCCAGGGCCCCACCCCGCCTTTTAAAAAAGATTTTTATTTACTTTAGCAAAATTTTAGCAAAAAGCAATGTATAAAGTTTACAGAATTGTAAACCTTCCTTTTAGACAAGATAATATCTTTCTCCCCACCCCAACACAAATACCCTGACAATTTTCTTTGCCTTTATTTATTTACTTTAAAAGATTTTAAGTAATCTCCACACCAAATGGGGGGCTTGAACTTACAACCCCGAGATCAAGAGTCACACCCTCCACTGACTGAGCCAGCGAGGCACCCCTATCCTGGCAATTTTAAAGAATATTTTTTCCCTTACTTCATCAGAACAGGACAAAATTAATATTTATTACTAAGGACTGGGCAATAGATCACTCAATTGAAATTCATAATTTTCAGAGGATAATTGCAACAAAATGAACCTCATTTCAGAGTCTCTAGTAAAGTGGGAGAAACCATTACATGACGTAATAGTTAAGAATTTCTCCAACCTGATGCTTCTGATCCTTGAACTTTGATTGAAGGTTTTTTATTTTTTTTATTATTATGGTATGTTAGTCACCATAGAGTACATCGTTAGTTTTTGATGTAACGTTCCATGATTCATTGTTTGCGTGGCTTTTTCAATGTCATTAACAGTTCTATTGTCTCAATTAAAATCTAACTCGACTGTATATTCAATGCGGACTTCACAATAATATTCTTTGGAGTTCAGGACTATAGTCTATGCCTCTGTATTGGTCCAACTGCTCTTGCAAGTGTGGAATATTCATTTTCTATGATTTTATAATCCCCTGAATTATAGCACCATGGGGGAGAGCCTCTGTGGCCAGGACAGAGTGGAACTGATAAGGTGAGAAGATTGGGCATCAATTGACAGATGGATGATGGGCTACTGATTTAATCATAACTATAAATACTTAACAGTTTAGTGAGAGAGCCATTGTATTGCACATTCTTAACTTTAACGTACATTTCTTTTTTTTTTTTAAAGATTTTATTTATTTATTTGACAGAGACAGAGACAGCCAGTGAAAGAGGGAACACAAACAGGGGGAGTGGGAAAGGAAGAAGCAGGCTCATAGTGGAGGAGCCTGATGTGGGACTCGATCCCAGAACGCCGGGATCACGCCCTGAGCTGAAGGCAGACGCTCAACCGCTGTGCCACCCAGGCGCCCCTAACGTACATTTCTAAAGGCTGTGGTTACGGATGGAGGGGATGCTGGGGTACTGGGATGATGTAACGGAAATTAACGTGCCTAAATACTAGACTGTAGGAACCCTACTCAGGAGCCAGAGATTTCCCATGTGTTTGGTTAGGTGCCGTATTCCCAGTGCTGAGAAGAGTTTGGGGGCACTTCATAAATGTTTGCTATTTGAATGATTATTTTATGAAACTATTCTTGTTAGAAAAATAAATGAAAAACCCATCTGAAAGGGGTTAACCTTGAACGTATCTTTAAACTTCTTCCTTAGTTGAAACCCTTCAGGGCAAGGTCAATCAGTACATGTCCAACTAATCACCACTCTTCCTCAGCCTCCTTGAAAAGAAATCAGTCCTAACGCACGTAGGTAGATCTTCTTTAGAAGGTCCCATTCCACAGGTGAACATGAGCAGCCTCACTCAGGAGATCACTCTGGTTTCATCATATAAGACTGCTTGAACAATGGTTTTTGTATTAGATCAAGGTGTCTGGTCAGATTTCTTTGGTATGGCAAAGGTTACTTTTTTCAGAGACTTTCAAAAAGGTTATATTTTGCTATACTGGTCCATTTTCCACAGTGATTTATGACTGTATGTATCTCATCAAAGGGCTAAGAAATATTTCTTGACTGTGTATCAATACCACATGGATTCTGGGGGCGTATTTACACTTTTGGTCTGTAGCGATAGGTCATCGAGGTTATAAGAACAGAGTGAAATTCATTTTACGCTTTATGTGTTCAGGGGCCTGAAAAATTGGAAACAGTACCCATGCCTCAGGGGGCTCCAGGGGGCTCAGGAAAGGCAGGAGTCAGTGATGCCTGCCAGTTTGCTGGTGGGTCAGTGAAGTGACAAATATACAAGGTTGTTGGGAAAGATGTGATCAGTTTAGTTTTAGACATGCATAATTTGTTGAACCTGAGAAACATCTAGGAGGTAATGCAACAAGCCCTCAGAAGCTACAGACTTTGGAGCTAACGCCAAATAGAGCTAGCTGAAGCTTTGGGCATGAGTGAGAGCACTCAAAGAGAAAGCACGTGGAATGAGAAAATGGAAGGGTTTAAGATGGAATGTCTGGAAACACCATAATTGAGGGGGCTGGCAGCAGAAGAGGAGCCAGCCAAGAAAGAGAACAGGATACAGGGAAGTCACACAGACATCATGGAAAATGGCCAGCACAACCGGCGTTACCACATGAGACACAGAGACTGCGTCGATGAGGCCTGGAAATGGCCCTTTAGAAAAATTAAAGAAGGAAATACACAAAAATATCAACAGCTCAATTCCCGACTGGTGAGATTCCAGGTGGCTTCTTTTCCTCTTCCAATTTGCTGCATTTTCTGCATTCTGTACAATAAATATCGGTTATAATATATTAAAAAATAAAATACTCTGATAAAGTCTAAAATATTTCATGAGAAAAAAAGGGCAATTATTAATTAATTAAAAAGGGTAATTATTAATTCACCAGTATTTGAGCACCTGTGTGCTGGGTACCACGCGAAGGATAAAACAACGAACAAGAGGCTGGCTCTGTTGTTTTACAGGAAGGAACGGCAGCTGGTTTGATAAGGGACGAGTGAGGGCTCGTGGGGCCCAGTGGCGGGAGATGAGGCTGGCAAAGTAGCTTGGTGCCGGATCATAATGGATTTTATATGTTTTGTTAAATAATATGGACTTTATGGGGTGCCTGGATGGCTCAGTCGGTTAAGTGACTCTTGATTTTGGCTCAGGTCATGATCTCAGGTCATGAGATGGAGCCCTGCGTCTGGCCCCGTGCTGGGTGTGGAGCTTGCTTAAGATTCTCTCTCTCTGCCCTACCCCCTTCCCACCCGCGCTCACTCTAGCGCGTTCTCTCTAAAAAAATCAAAAATATATGGACTTTATTCTGAAAGCTATAGAGACGTTTATGAGGAGTAGATTTAGGGCTGGAATCGTGTTTTATTTGAAGTTAATTTCCTACTGAATTGGACGGCAGTGTGGCCAGTAACCTGGAGGAGCACAACGGTGGGCAGGGCTGGAAGCAGCTAAATAAGGCAGGTACAGCGGTGAGGGAGAAGGGGCCGGGTCTACACATGTTTGGGAGTAAAATCAACAGATCAGGAGGATGCTACCGACTGGATATATGTTGGGGGAAAGAAGACATCAGCAATGACTAGTGGGGTTTTCAACTTGGGTCCCTAGGTGGGTAAAGAGTGACAGCTGCCATACAGACTTTGTCTATAATGACTCTCAGGGCCTGTAGCGGTCAATGTTCTATGAAATGAGAAAGCAAGTGTCTGTGTCAGATAGTATTATAGGAGAGGGGAGAAGAAGCAATGTGTGTACATGAGATCTATTTCTGACATCACAGCCACAAAACAGAATCCTAAACACTCAGCTGTCTCCTCATCACATATGCACAGTCAGAGACTTTTCTTTTTTCCAATCCATAGAAAACAATATTTCTGTGGCAAAGAGGGAAGTTGGAGCCATGTCTTTAGAAGTGCTCACATATAAATAGCTATGGCCTCCCAGGAAGGGTCTTTCTGGGTTGGGTAGAGAAGTTTGGGGGAAGGCTGATTAAATTGCATGTGGGGGAAGAAAGAGGTGTAATTAGATGAGAATTGATACTGTTAAGGCAAGGGACCCAGAAGTGGTAGGTCCCAAATGAACTGTATGAGCATGAACGAACACACCTTGAAGGTGACAGGTGCTGTACTTGTATGCTTGCATTGTGTCATGCATCTCGGCTTCACAGCACGGAAAACTGAGGCCTTAGGTCACGCAGCTTGACCGAGCGTGCCCAGCTGCTAAGTTGAAGAGGTCAAATCAATCTGGCCGAAGGTGTCGCAGTATGAAGCCCTTGTCCTGGACGGGCCACGATGAAGACACCAGAAGTACAGTTAACTCACAGCCTTGCGCATCTCCTCCTGCAGTAAAGTACCTTCTGTTGCACGGGCGATAATTCAGTCTCCAGTGCGCTGCTGTAGACCGACCGGGGCAGGGCCTCCCTTATCGTCCTCGCCCCCACACAGAGCGCCAGGTGGTGCCCGAGATGGCGGCAGCCCTCAAAACGGCTACACGCTCAATTCCTGATGAGGGTTCAACTAACGTTAGGGTCGCGAGTCCTCGCCTGGCCCAGTCCTTGCATCCGTATCTAAGTAATGCTGTCTCGCCAGTTCATTGTTCCTCAGTCCTCGGAGGCGGGCATGTTAAGGGAATTCTTACCCACTCTGAAAACAGCGGCGCTACACACCCCTTACACCTGCCCCCCACCTGGATGACAAGCGCCCCCTCTGCTCCCCTGCCGCCCTCCTCCTCCTTCCTCCCCACCTTCGGGTAACCCTGAGGAGGGAGGCTCAGGTACCCGCCTTCCTCTCCCACCGCCGCGAGCTCCTGGCCTGAAACTGCTGGCGCCGGGTCGCCCCCGGCCCCCCG
>NC_048235.1:13138144-13167134 GCF_002007445.2 Ailuropoda melanoleuca | reverse complement strand
CGCCCTCCGACCCCGCTCTGGGCGCCGAGTGGCATTCGCCCGCCGGCCGAACGTGGTTGGTGCACAGCCGTGGCCGCCACTTCCTTTCCGCCTCGCCGGCCGGGCTCGCCCACCGAGCGCTGCCCGCCGCGGCCAATCGTGGCGCCCGCCCGCCCGCGGCCGCGCTCAGTGCCCCGGCCTGGGGGCTGGCCCCCGAGAGGGGCTCGGGAAGCCTCCGCAAGTTCCAAGGGCCTCTGGATGTAACTACATCCCCTCGCCAGGACGCGCCGGCATCTGTCTTTGGCCCCAGGTCTCGGTACGTTTGCAGCCCTACCCCCTTGCCCTGTTAGAGGGGGAGAAGGGAAGGAGGCTGGCAGCCCGAGCTGGGCGCGGAGACCTTGTTCCCGGCGCCCGCTGAGGCGCCCCGGTCCGTGGGTGTAGGCAGAAGCCTCGGGCATCAGCTGTGGATGTGCCGCCTGGGACTGGCAGTCGGGGTGGTCAGAGAGGAGCGGCGCGGCTTTCACTCGTTTGCAACCCCTTAGAGGAGTGTTTGGAACTTGGGGACGTTTTTACCCGCTCCGTCCTTCTTCAGCCTCCTCCCTCCAGCGCGGGCGGTGGGTAGTGCTCCCTGTCCTTGGTTAGGGAACAAGAAAACGCAGAGTCTGTCTAGGGGAGGAAAAGTGCTGGCATTTGCCTTCTTCCCCTGGCCTCCCTGTTGCTGTGACTTGGTCTGCTTTTGATGAATGGCTAGGGAGGGTGGAGGATAGTTACATTTCCTGTTGTGGATTTTCAGGAATCACCAAGGCTTCTGTCAAGCCTGCAGTCATTTATTAGTTTTCAGACCGATTGCAAATTGCATTGGAGCTTAGGACCCTGCACTTTTTGGTGCTCTCAGGGCAGGTGCAGCCAGGGGTCTGGTGACAGACTGAGTTCGAAAGGTGGGTCGTCTTGATGTTAGACAGATGCGCGCTCCCCTACCAGGACGTGGAGGGTGATCCCTGTTTCACTTCAGGGTGCACACAGATTCAGGATTCTCTAGTTTTCCCAACGCCCCATCCTTCCTTTTTGAAGGGGGAAGGGGTAAAAATAGAAACTTAAAAAATCCTGGAAAAAAATGGTCTTTTCTAAGGAAACTTTGGAGATGGAATATTTAGCAATTAAATGGGCATTTCTGTGGGGAACCTTGGAACAGCTATTGATTGATAGATGGCAAAGTCCAGAATTTCGCTGTAATTAGTGAATGATTATAATTTATAACTCAGCCTGTTGTGTAAGAAGTTAGATTTTGGCCTCTTGGATTCAGGAGTTCTGTTCTATGATGATTCGTAATTGCTTCCAAATATTAAACATTTATATACTTCATCCTCGGTGAGTTGTCTTTTTTCTTTTGATCTTCAAAAGTTGAAGATAATTTTGCATATTTCAGACTGACTTACCTGTAAAAATGTCATCTTAATCAAAAGTGAGAGGTTGTAGTTAAATTGGAAGCAAATTATGGCAAAGAAATTGCCCTAGAGTACTGACAGTTCTATGAACCATGGCCCCACTTTTCTCTTACTCTGCCTTCTGAAGTAGTTTATTAGGCAGATACTCAATATACCAAAGCTAGTTAAGGCTGTTAAACTCAAAACTAGTAGTGGAACACTCGAGACTTTGGATACTTAACTTCTGTGCGCATCCATTGCTTCGTGTTTGCAAGGACACTGTACTTTCATTATTAGGATTATCGAATATGAGCTCTGTTGTTTCTAGAACATTTTCACACAATTTCCTTTTGATAGAGAGCAGAACTCTAAATGGGGTATCTGGGACATGGTTCTGTTTTGTGCTTTATACCAAAAAGGGCGTGAAGCAGATGAAGGACGTTATTTTTTCATTTCATAAGTATTCCTGGGACGTTCACTAGGCACCAGACACAGTGCTAGGCTCTGTGCGTTCAACTGGGAACAGGAAAACAACTTCCTCACCCACTGGGGAAATTGTATTGTAGTTGGTGAGCTGATAACACACAACCGAAAGATAAATAACAGTGATTACCTTTTGGGGTTAGTTCTATGGAAGGTGATTATGATACTTAACTGCCTATCTGATAGGGTTACTTTGGGGAACAGATGAGATCCTGTGTATGAAAGAAGGTTGTATAAGTTACAGCAATCTGCTAATGTGTAAGGCACTAACTTTCAGAATCCTGCATTGTCATTAATAGGAAAAGGCCAGGAAATCGGGATTGTGGTTTGAACACTGACTTTCTCTTACAGAATTTGCGGCGAAAAAGGATTTACTTCTTCCAAGAGTATATGGATAATGGCAAGGAATTAAACACAGAATAGCTGTTTTTTATGTAAAACATCAAGGAATTTAACAGTGAAATATAATATTGTCAGTGAATTTTTTCCTGTCAGAAGTTAGATGGTATCCATGGAGACGAAATTATATGGAAATAACAGTGATACCAATGTATTTTTTTCCTCTCTCCACACACACACACACACACACACACACACACACACACACATATATATAAATCTTTTCAGGCGCAGTGTGCTTTAGTCTGAATTTCCTTCATTGCTTCAGACTCTTTAATCCGTTATCTTTATTACAGGTATGCCCCTAGCTGATTTTAGTATTTTGCTATAACATCTTTAAGGGAATTGGGTTAACTTTAATTTATTGAGTGCTTAGTGTATGCCCAACACTACATATGTGAAAATAAATATAATAAACAATATATTTTTTATAAAATATAACCTCTTAAAAGTACATAAAGTAATATATAAAGAGAATGTAAATTGCTGTGACGTGTCAGTATTATTAATAATCAGTTCTTCTCTTCGTCAGTATGGGACATAAGGTTCTTCTCTCACATGGGATAGGAGGTCAGGGCTTTCTGCGCATTTGGCCCAGATGTGTCCTGTTTTTGTCCTGAGTGTGATCAATATCGGACGCATAATGTCTGCCCAAGGCAGGGTTGAGGGATGGCCCTCAAGGAAGTGGCTGGTGGGAATGGAAGCGAGGAAGTTTGAATAAACCTCGATTTTTCAGCAAAGATTGATAAATTCTCTATAGGCTCCAGATCTCAACGTGAAGCCAGTATTTTGTGTAATATACCAAGGGACATACACCGGCAGCAAATCCAGCCGTCTGGCACCTGATGCCAAGCCCTAGCCTGTCCTGAGGACTCCACCAGGCCCTGTGGGCTGCAGGCAGCAGGCCCCCAGCTGCCAACACTTTACCTTCAAGCATCCTTTTTAAATGATTTTCTCCCTCACCAGTTCCATCTTTTGACAAACTGTCACTGAAATAGATTGTGTTTGGTTAGGAAGACTTTGATGCCTGTTTTTATTATTAGAATTGCATAAGACTTCCAGGCAGAACTCCTGATTGACCTGGGAGAATTAGCATCCTCAAATCTGGTTGATCTAATTCCAGTCCAAAGTAGAGAAACTTGACATTTTAGATCCCGGGCAGCCTTTTTTTTTTTCAGATGAACTCATAGTCCCCTTAGGATTTCTGAGTTCTTTTTTTTTTTTTAATTTTTTAATTTTTAATTTTTTAATTTTATTTAATGATTTTTTTTATTATATTATGTTAGTCACCATACAGTACATCCCCGGATTCCCATGCAAAGTTCGACGCTTCATTAGTTGCGTATAACACCCAGTGCACCATGCAATATGTGCTCTCCTTACTACCCATCACTGGTCTATCCCATTCCCCCACCCCCCTCCCCTCTGAAGTCTTCAGTTTGTTTCTCATAGATTTCTGAGTTCTGAAACTAGCCCAGGACCCCTGCTGGCAGCAGGCGCTTTGAATTCTGCTGGGGATCCAGGGATCCCAGGATGTGAACCATTGTAGTAACCTGGGAAATTATTTTATTGAATGAACACAAACTTGTACCCTTCTATCACTAATTTCTTAAATACTTGTTGACAACCAGCTATGTTCAAAGCTCTGTGTAGTGCAAGGTTCATGAACTCAAGTGTCCAGAGGCCTGGAGTTGACTTTCGGCCCTTTCATTAACTCTCCCAATCACTTCTCCTTTTGGCACCTTAGTTTTCACGTCTGTAAAATGGGGCTACTTAGTGCTGTTAGCTATGGGGTGTGGGACTCGTGTGCGTCTCAATATCACCGGGGCAGAGGGGGCTCTCAGAAGCCACAAGGATCTTCTAGACTTAAGACTGTCTACAATGCCTTCCTCTCCTTGATTCTTTCACTCAAAGTACCCCCACCCCCCCGCCATAGCCAGCCTCTGTTATCTGCCAGGGCCTTCTGAATCCCTGTCCCTCAGATGTGTGGGCCAGAGTGAAGGCAGAGAACCACCGAATCAAGGATTCCTTCTAAGGGCCAGATCGTTTATTTCTCTGTTGTCTCAGGCCATGCTATGCAGACCTGTGTTCCACATTTTAGACAGGGCTTTGAGTTGGGAATCTGTGGTCACTCTCCATTGGCTCTGCTTTTGTTGGCCTTGGTTGTCATATGAAAGAGATATTAGTGTGATGGTTGTAATCCTTTGAATTTTCCATTCTGAAGAGGCAAGAAGGACTTTGTTTTATGCTTATGTCTCTTGGTCTGGGAAGGCCATAAAGAGTTGTTTTTTGTTTGTTTCTGTTTCAGCTCATACCCCCTTTATCAGTGTAGTATTCAGCTCTGATAAACAAGAGAAAACTGGAGCCGAGCATCGTCCCCATTTTTATGAGAAACAAGGCTTGTGCGATTCTTTCCGATGAGGGATTCTGAGCATGTTTATCTCAAGGGCAGGGCCAGTGTCGTTCAACAAAATATCATAATTTAGGATTTTGTGTGATAAAATTCTGTCGAATTTTATTAAACCAATATTTTTGGGACTTAAGTACTTGCTCTGTAATTTTCATAAGTAATTTCTTTTCAGGCGTACTTAGCAATCTGTCGCTACACTCGCACGCCCAGTGTGATAGAAGGAGAGATGAGCTTCCAATTTAGTTTGTCCTTATTGAGCTTATAAATGTCAGGTTTGTGTAGGATCTAAAGAAATGTTTTATAGATAGAATACACTGTCCTGGCCCCGTAATCTTAGAATCCTACCGACTTTCCCATTTCATGAGGTTGACATTTTGACTTAGAAGGGACTGCATACAAATTGCTTTTTTTAAAGTAATCTCTAATGTGTTTTTTTGAAGAGAGCTTTTTTTGTTCTCCTTACCCTAGAATTATTGAACCGGATGAGAAGAATTACAGTGTTGAGAAGAGTGTCCTAACACCTGGGTCGGGTGTTAGCGGGTGTGTGGATGGGTGGGATAGCAGTGGGAGGGCATTGGAAGGTGACACTTTTGGGGGGTGAGGTGATGAAAAGAGAGAATAAGGTGTAGGGTGGAATAGTGCCTCCTGAATTCTGGAGTGGGAGGGGAGAAAAGAGGGAATCAGGCAGGTGGATTTTCTGTCTCGTTAACCAATATCACTGAAGGAAATTCAGGGTAGCAGGGAGAAAGTCGGTAGTTAATTGATAGGAACTCAAGGTCAAGTTGGCATACTAGAGGACCCCCCCAAGTCCGACTTTGGAATTAAGCTTTTTATCCTGCGGGAGGTAAAGTCTGATGGGAAACCGCTAGACATCAGCCGACTTTAGGCAGGCGAACAGGAGGTTGCAGGTAGTTATCCCTTGGGCATGGTTGAAGCTTTTTGAGGTAGGAGTGCTGGGCCTGGAGCGGGTGGAGGAATTGCTCCCCCTACTGGAGGCCTCAGACTCCATCCAGAATTGCCTTTGGAGGCAACCATGGGCCCCGAAAGGAAGAGATACGTGGTGATAAAAATTTTTAGAAATATTGTCATCACTCTCTTAGACCCATGCTGGTCTTCCTCCCTGCTGTTTTATTTTTTGTCAGGTTGTAGGAGGTGACTAGGCATCAGGAAAGCAGAATGGGCCGATTCTGTGTTCCCCTAAAGAACAGGTGACAAAGTTAAGGCGAGCTGCCAGTGCCATCACTGGGTCAGTCCCGTAGGTCACTGATGGTGAAACTAAGCACTCTGTGGCAGTTGGGATTGTATGTTGAAATGAACCTTCTGAATTCAATTTGGTGTTACACGCTCAAAGTCTTAAAAATGTGAAACTCTTTGTTCCAGTAATCCCACTTGTAGGAACGTACTCACGTGAAGTGACCAGAGATGGGACAAGGATTTATTTTTTTGAAGATGTTTATTGAATTAGCTTTTGTTATATTGAAAATTTGGAAACACTCTAAATGCCCACAATGGAAATACATGTAAATGAATTCTGGCACATCCGGACGATGAGGATGGACAGCTTATAAAATTCATGTTTTTGCAATTAATGATGGAAAGATGCTTGCGATATATGTTGAGTGGAGGAAAATAGATACTTAATTGTGACCTTAATTTTATTTTAGAAATGTGTGTGTATTCGTATATATATCATTAAAAAAAAAACTGGCAGAAAACATTTGGATGGTGGGATCGAGGGTGCTTGGCTTTCTTTTCTCCCTTGAAACACTTGGATTTTTCCAAATTAATATAGCAGTACGATTGCTTTTATAACCAGAAAAATCGTCTCAAGACAACTCTGAAGTGTCCCCTCTGACCTCACCTTGATAAATGTAAGATCAGGACATTGCTGAGGAGGGTGCTGTTCGTGGACGTGGCCATTCTTTTTTTTTTTTTTTCCTTTTTTGAAGTAGGCTCCACATCCAAGCCTGGAGCCCAACACAGGGCTTGAACTCATGACCCTGAGATCAAGATCTGAGCTGAAATCAAGAGTCAGCTGCTTAACTGACTGAGCCACCCAGGCGCCCTTAGTTGTAGCCATTCTTGAGCTCTTTCTGCCTTGGCGTATGGAGCCAGGCTCCGGAATCCGGGCTTTCCTCGCTCGTGCTAAGAGATACCCTTGTCCTGATGCAGCGCTTGCTACTTAAGCCACCGAGATTGAGGGCTCCTTGGTGAGGGTGGGACACGCTGTTTTGTCAAAAATTGTTGGGGGGGCACAGATGTTACCCTACTTCACAGATACCTCCTTTATGTACGTGAATACTGCAGAAACGAGACACTGGGGTGGGAGCAAAGAGTTCTTTGTCGATCCTTACGGCCAGGTCGGCAGCCAGAGCGATGTTGCAGCAATGGAGGAACATGAGTTTGGGCTACACTCTGTGGATGACGTCAGAGCAACCCAAGGGAGAAACAGAAGGAAAAAAATCCCCACCTTTGCTCAGAGCTGATGGAAAGGATTCAGGGTTCTCATCCCAACCTTTTGGAATGTAAGGCTCTTTGTAGAAGTATTCCTGAGATCTGGGCTTCGTCCCCTTTGAAATGTCCATGCTTAGAGACAGGTCTTCCTGGCACCCTGGGAACTTAACCCAGGGTCCTAGTCCTGGCTGTCACCATTTGGCCCTCTAGAGTGGATAAGAGTAAAATTATCCTCTTGGATCAGAGCAATTAATATAGACAGATGGCTACAGATCCAATTCTCATGGCAGAGTGAGGAATAAAATGTTTCTAGGGGACGTGAATGCAGACATGTCCTGTCTTTACGTCCTATTCATTCTCTGTATTGCATACGTTCCTGGGTCTCGGGTGGTGAAAGTGTCTCACGGGAGCATTGAGGGATCTGGGGAAGTTCTGTTTCTTCACACAACCACCTTTATCGGAGAATGACTTAGTGTGAGTCCATCAGAGTGTGACTTAAGATTTTTCACAACTGCAGAAACCTCCAGATCCCTGATTTGTATAAAAAAAAATTTAGAATAGTTTTGATCCCTTTGTAGATCCTGGAGACATTTTTGGATTGTTACGAGCTAGTGTTGGATATAACCGTTGCCCGTTTAGAGACAGAGTGCCAAAGCACAACTTTAAAAAAAAATACTGATTGGACAACACTGTCCAATACAAATAAAACATGAGCCCCATGCATAATTTTTAATTTTCTAGTAGCCATGTTAGGAAGGTAGAAAGAAAGCGGAGAAATTAATTTTAATATTTTATAAAGCTCAGTGTGTCCAAAATATGACCATTTCAACATGTGATTCATAGGAAAATACTGATGAGGTCATTTACGTTCTTTTTCCCGTACCGAATCTTCAATATCCAATGTGTTTTTTATGCCTGGAGCACATCTGAATTCAGCCTGGCCACATTTCAAGAGGGCAGTGGCCACGTATGGCTGCCATGTTAGGTATGGTGCAAGATGAGGACAAGAAGAGAAGTGTGGGGAAAAGTTGTCATCCAGGGACTGAACCTAAGAGGACTGAGCGAAAGCAGGTTTGAGCGGTCATTTAGGTGATGTGGTCATTCGGTGGTAACTGCAAGTCCCTCCCCTCCTCCCCGGACAAACCCCACCTTGATCTCTTCAGCCTGAGATACTAAAATGCTCTGGATTTCTTTAGAAGCAACACATGGCACGTGCCATTCCTTTGGCGAGCAGCCTCAAACATCTAGAACCCTTTTGGCCCCTTGAACTGTTCAGAAAATTGTCAATTCGTTGGGTTTTCCATTGATAACACTTACAGGGCAAGTGATTGGTGAGCTGGGCTGGTGCTGGCTTCCCTTGCATTCCCCACAGGCCTTGATAGCCAGTAAGAACTAGATAAATATTTGTTAATTTGAGTTTCGGCGCTGAAGCAAAGGTTAGCTCAGAAGGCGGATTCCAGTTCAGGGTGGATGGCACAGAGCTGCTTTGGGTCAGAAACCTAATGGTGTAAGTCCTGGGCACATACACGTTGGCTTTGTCGCTTTGTGTTAGGATTTGTCACTTTGTATTAGGGGTTCAACATCCAGAAGGTGAAAAAAAATTTTTTTTTCTTCTCCTTTGTACCTAGAACTTTCAAACAATCTTACCAGCCCCTTTCTTTTCTTTTTTTTTTTTTTAAAGATTTTATTTATTTATTTGACAGAGATAGAGACAGCGAGAGAGGGAACACAGCAGGGGGAGTGGGAGAGGAAGAAGCAGGCTCATAGTGGAGGAGCCTGATGTGGGGCTCGATCCCGTAACGCTGGGATCACGCCCTGAGCCGAAGGCAGGCGCTTAACCGCTGTGCCACCCAGGCGCCCCCAGCCCCTTTCTTTGACATGTAAGTTCCATCGAGTATACCTCCCTGTACATATAAATAAGCTGCGGTCACCGATAAACCCCAGATAGGTGTTTGGGTGCTGCTACTTTCTTGGTGGGTTAGTTATTGACAGTAACTTTATTATGAACAAACACTTAGCCGTGACGTATACGCAGTGAAATTCTTTTAAAATCAAGTACAATATTTGACAGTTACCATTATTTGTCCCCTCTGACTATAACTGTTGGGTTGAAGCGACAGACTTCTCCACAGAGCCAAGGCAATTTATTTTTACTGAAGCCTACCTAAGAACTGCTTAGGTAGCTTTTCTGCACGAGATTAAATACGGCCTTCACTGAATCATGTTAGCAGGGCTGGCAGCTAGAAAAATAAAGACTAAACCAAACCCTCAGCATAGAAATTCCCAGCTGCTCGGCGGGTCAGAGCTTTCCTGATTGCTTTCTACCAATGAAAACACTGTAGATTAGTTTTAAGTGAATTCTAGTAGGTTTGGGGATTTGCAACTGACAGAAGTACAGGAAAGTATAATCTCACTTTAAAATAGTAATCCTGAAGGTAAATCTTTATTGACTCTTTTTGGGGAATGTTGGGATTTTGTTCATATGGGAAAACTTAACCCATGTGCACTGTTCAGCTGACCTTGGAAGTTAAGGTCCTCGGGGTAGAGAAGTTGGACATGAGGCTCTTGCCCCAAAAGGACACTGTGGGCTTGTGGGATGTTCTGGGTACTCCCAGGGACCAACACAGATGGCAGTGCTCCCTTTTCTTCTCTCGGTTATAAAATGAAAGTAGAAATGGGGAGCCTGCCAAGAAGGCCCCAGTAGGGAATGTATAGATAGATGAACTGTATTTCCACTTCTGGGTGTGGTCATGCTGGTGAGTCGAGAAGTCAGAATGAATTTACAGTATTATTGGGGAAGATTTGCCTCTCTTGCAGGTGCTTTTCATACATTAAGACTTAAAAAAATTATTTTTTATTTTTTTTTAAGTCAGGTTGCAGTTTGGTTTGAGATGGGTCATTCAACTGGGACAGTTGACTATTTTGATCCTTCATTTGTTCAGTTATGTATTTCACAGATATTTAATCATGCTAACTATATGGGGAGGGAGGTACAAAAAGGTAAAAAGGTAATAAGCTTGGATTTGAGTTAGCTGGGTAGAGGATCCTCCCTACAAAGAAATGACTGCAAGGATATCACTAATTTTAACAGCTACGTAAAACAGAATCAAGCACTTGGGCAAGGAAGACCCCAGTTCCAGAAGGTGCTGTTAGACATGAGTGAATTCCCTCTAGAGGTCTTCATGGGCCCCCCTGGCCTTGTCTCGGTGCGTAGAGGAAGCCATGGGGCTCATATGACACCCTTTTGGCCAGGTGTATACATTTTAATTCCTAACAGACAGATTCTTAATAAATTATATAATAGGCATAAAACAACATATTGCTTGGTTGTCACCATTGTTCTACCATTCTTCCACACTTCGTTTGGCATGTAGAGTTCAACCGTTGCTAGGTATCTTTTACCATCAGGAAAACCATGTGGGTAAGTCCTGATGGTTATCTCTGCTCTCTACTTCCCTTTCCCCTCAAGGTAGGCTCTGTGACTAGCCGTGCTGCTAGTAAATTTTGCTGCTCTCATCCCTCCCCTGATGGTGGTGCTGGGAGAAGCTAGCCCTTTGCTTGTCCACGACAGGCTTTCTCCCCATTTGGCTGGAGGTATCATCACCATGAACAGGAAATTGGCTCTTACTTGATTTTGAAAATCCTCATTTTCCCTCACTTCCCTCTTTTCCTCTCATTCTTTGTGTGTGTGCACGTGTGTGTGCGTGTCTGTGTGTGGCGTGCAAGTGCACGTAGGCGTGCGCACACACGTCTGGCTAGTGAATACTTCAAGTTGCCTGGAATCAAGGAATACCTACCATCCATGACAGGCCTGAAGGAAACGGTGGAACCGGAAACGGAATTCATAAATGCCTGTCTACTAATTTTTTTTATTGTGTTAAAAGTTACGTAACATAAAATTCACCATTATAAACGTCTTTAAGTGTATAATCTGGAGGCGTTAAGTGCGTTTATGATGCTGTGCGACCGTCGCTGCTCTCCACCCCAGAGTGTACTTACCATACCAAACAGAAACTCTGTGCTTATTCAACAATAACCCCACGGCCCTCAACCCCTGGCGACAGCCATTCTACCTTCTATGAGCTCGATTCCTCTAGCTACCTCACAGACGTGGGATCATACAGTATTTGTACCTTTGTGTTTGTTTTTTTTTCACTTTGCAGAACACTTTCCAGGTTCATCCCTGTTGTAGCAGGGGCCAGAACTTCATTCCTTTTTAGGCCTGAACAGTATTCCCGCATTTTGTTTACTGTTCCCCTGTTGATGGTCACTCGGGTTATGACCATCTGGCTGTTGTGAAACACGCTGCTGTGATCGTTGGTCTAAAACGTAGCAGTTTGAGTTCCTGCTTCCCATTCTCTCAATCCAGCGGATCATATGGTAATTCCATGTATCAAAATTTTGAGAAACTACCAAACTTTCCCACAGTGGCTATACCATTTGGCATCCTTCTAGGAATGCATGAAAGTTCCAGTTTCTCCACATCCTGGCCAGTATTTGTTACTTTCAGTTTTTGTGTTGTGTTTTGTTTTGATACTAGCCCTCCTAATGGGTGTGAAGGAGTATCTCATTTGCTTATTCATTTCTTTGAGAGAGAGAGAGAGGGAGGGAGAGCACGAATGGTTGGGGAGGGGCAAAGAGAGAGGGTGAAGCAGACTCCCTGCTGACTGGGGAGCCAGTCTGGGGCTTGATCCCAGGACCCTGGGATCATGACCTGAGCTGAAAGCAGACGCTTAACCGCTTAACCGACTGAGCCACCCAGGCTCCCCTCTCATTGTGCTTTTGATTTGTATTTCTTTAATAGCTGGTGATGTTCTTGGCCATTTGTATATTTCCTTTGGAGAAATGTCTGTCCGAATCTTTTGCCCATTTTTGATTTGGTTATTTGGGGTTTTTTTTGTTGCTGAATTGTAGGATTATGTCATTCTTCTCTGTGGGTTCCAAAATGACATGCTAGCTGGTCTGAAAAGCTCACAATGATTCCCCACGTATAGTATGTGTAGCTCGCGGCACAAAATCCTTTATAACATTCTGCGATGCTGTAAAGCTGTTGAAGAGCACGTTGAGTTCAGTTACGTCGCGTGAAGTAAATCAGGGTGGATCAGCATAAACGGGATCAGATAAAAGTATTTAATCTTTTCACAGAATACTGAAATTGGAAGTTTCCATAGAGATTGTAGTCTGCTGCTTAGTTTTTTTAGCTGGAGACATTGAATGACGTGCCCAGGATCTTGTGGCCACGTGAAGTACTCGGTATGTTGTGTTGAACTCTGTAGTAAAGAATTAATGTTTTTTTTGTGTTGTATTTTGAATTTTAAAATTTCTGGTACAAGGAAACACCTAGCAGTGCTTGACTACAGTCATGAATTAATTGTAGTGGGCTGCTCCGTGGTGCTTGTGAAAGAGACCCCCAGGTTCATCACCGTTGTGGTCCTAGGATACAAGTGGGTAGCAGCAGTCTTAGAATAACACTTGGGGCATGTGAATTTAAACGGAATACACCCAGTAATGGTTTAATACTCCTACTTGTGTGGATGGAAAAACACGTATTGCTGTAGTAACAGATGTGTAAAGTAAAATGAAAGCCTTTGTATATTTATTTGTGAATTATCGACCAAATGAGGAACCATTTGTTCGTTCTTACGCAAGCTATAGGAGATGAGGAAATTCAGTGAAATATCACAAACGTGCAGCAGCAAATTTATCGTTGGTTTGCTTTACGTTGTGCTCAGATTTTTTCATATCACTTGATCCTTTTGCAGAGTTGGTCTTTATTAAATCAAACAGCATGGCAAGATAACGGATTATAACTAGGAGCGAGTTGGGACTAATTGGGAAGAAGATACATAATGTCTCTGACATAAGGTGGAGGGGGGGCATTTATATTCTCTTCAGGTTGGGGGCCCAGGCTTTTTTAAAGGAGGCCTCAAAATTGGCCTCCAGGACCATGAAAACAACTATAATCATGATGAAATGAGGTTGACGACTCCTTTTTGCAAGCACGTATTTTAAGTGAGACTCTGAGGAGAATTAATTCCTTCAAGAGACCTTTTTGAACGGGTGTGTGCGACGCCTGGTGCTTGTGGAGACGTAAAGTTGACAATTTCATGTTCTCAAAGAGCTTATCATTTACTTAGAGAGACAGGCGGTAGATAACCATCTGTCATAACAGAAAGAAGAAATGTGTGCTTAATAAAAGCACCGCAAGCCAAAGGATCTGTGTCTCTGCCCAGAGAAATGGGGGTGTGCTTCACCGTGGACTTTGCACCTGCCACAGGAGGTTGGCCATGGCCACTGGTGGCAAATGGGGGAGCCGGGCGCCTTTGGTTGAAAGAACAGAGCGAAGAAAAGACGGGCTGAAGATTTCCTTCCACTCTTGGCGCGTGGAGAGTTGTCCGGTGGGGCGGGAGCAGATGGATCAGGGGAGTGACCGGGTCAGTCTGGGTGGCCACAGCTACCTCAAGGCATGTGCTCCCTTAGTAAGGCAAGGCTTTGTTCTGAGCATAGAGCAAGTTTTCTTGGGCGGAAAGGTGATCGAGGATTTGGAACATTGTCCCCTTACATTTTAGTGAGAGGTCGATGATGACTGTTGGCCGGGGCTGGCAGAGCTGTGAGCCTGCCACATTGGAGAGGAGGTGAAGGGGGTGTGCGTTCGTCATTTCTACACATGATGGGCATTGCAGAAAGGACCAGATTGTGCTTTTGATGAGAAGCAGGCCTGCCTTTGAGGTGCTTTCACAGGCTCCCAAGAGGAAGTAGTGCGCAGGTATGAAAATGCTGCTCTGTGCTTGCTTTGGTCTGTTTCGAGCTGGGCTATAAAGAGAGTGAGTGCTCACGAACAGGTTATCGTAGATGCTTGTCCTTAATACGGATGAGAAAGCCGAGTTAGAGAACCAAGACAGCGGGTGCCAGGGCGCCCCGCAGCAGTGTGTTAGCACAGCAGAAGTTTTCAGGCTAGGGTGTCCTGTTGGCTTACAGAGTGATGGGGCTCTCGCTCTCCCCTCGGGAGTGAGACTGGCAGCTGGCGGTTGGGTTAGGACGCTCCTCCCTGCTCGGGCATGAGGTATGCTTGGTCACGTTCTCTGAGTTATGCCCATGGGAGGCCATGGAAGGGCTGGTTCATGGATCGTTAGGGTCAAGCCTAAACTACAGGGACTCAGGAAGCCCAGAGGAACTGGTGAGATTGGCTGCAGCACGTGGAGGCTCCTTCCCATCTGCATTCCCTCAGCATGGGTGAAGTCAAAATGGCACCTGGCATGTCAGGTATGGGGAGGCCATGTCAGCCTGGTTGACTGGCTGCCTTGACAGCATATCATGGATATTTGCTGGGCTCTCCACTTCACTGTAGGGATAAGGTTTGAAGATATGATTCAGAGGCCCTAGCTTTTTCTGGGTTATATTACAATATATCACATTCTACAGCTATTATTAATGACTGCCTTCTCGACCGTGCTGATAAATTTTGGAGTGCTGTCATGTGTTCCTCAGGGCTCAGCAAAATGACTTGCATATACTCAATACTCAATAAGTGTTGACTGCATTAAACTGTAATGACTGACCTAGCTCTCCGTTTGTTATTTCCTGTCCAGACATGGGCCCATCTGTAGTACCTTAGAGCCAATAGGACTCGTGTGCTGTGTTGGCTAGTAAGGAACAGGACCAGACGGCAGGTGGAGAGCACATCAGCCATGTTTGCACGTGTCCTGGGGTGTATCGGGGTGTTTCCCCTCATTGGTCAACAGGGACCCTGGTTAAGGTGCAAGGACAAATGGCTCTCTGTTAACGAGCCAGCCTTAGACAAGCCTTCCAGCTGTTTCTCTGCCACTTCCACCCTCTCCCTGGGGCACAGCTTCTCCCTGTTACTAATGGTTCAGACATGCCATGCACACTTCCTCCCTCTTGCCTTTATTTGTTATTCTCCCTTTTGTCTGGAATGTTCTTCCTTGCTTTTCACCTGAGGATCCCTTACCTCTCCCGGCCCAGTTCAGATGCCCCCTCTTCTTGGAAGTCTTCCAGAGTTAGCTCTTCTGGGATTTTACATAATACAGTAGAACTCCCCCAAATGCCTTGCAATAAAAATTCACCTATCTAAAACTCAGGGTCACACTATTGTGAGGCTAATGAAATGATGCTGAGGGCAGGGGAGTCTGATGATGCAGGGAATGAACCAGGACCCGGTGGTGCTGAATGCCCCTGTTCAGTTATCAAGGGCTCTATTAGATCCTGAAGCGCATCATCGAAAGTTTTACTGTCCTTAGTTTGTTTCTGTCGTGTTACCTTCAGGATAAGATACCTCATTTTGGACTTGGTTGCTTAGGTGCATGGGTCCATTATTGCTGGGTCAACGATGAGGTTGGAGATCGTGTCCTCATCTCCTTTGTACCCACCCCCCCTCCCCCCCAAGGTTTGTCCTGGTGCTTGGCACATAAGACTCTTTACAGTACCTGGCTCAATACGATTTTTTGAATGAAAAGCTGAGTAATGTAATTCAGAAGTTTGTTATCATACTAAGCTCAATTCATCTGGAAAATGTCCCGAAAATAATAGTTACTTTTTTTTTAGGTTACGTGCTTTTTGTAATCATTCCCCCCCACCCCGGCTTGTTTATCACGTATTTGTAACAAGTTCCTTCCATCACAACATGAGTTCATATCATCTGCTTTTTCCTCCCCACCCCCTGCCCACCGTGGAGGGATCTGTCCACTTCCTTATCGCTGGGTCGCAACCCTCTCTGGCCCTTCCCCCCTGTAATCTGAAACCGGCACCTCTACTTAGAGGGCAGAGGGAGATGGAGGAAGAAGCAGCCGCTCCAGGTTGGTAGGTGGTGGTTTCAATAAAGCAAAGGCAACTTGCATATGAGGCTTGTTTCGGAGGCAGCAAGACGATTGGATCTCTGCACCTGCCCACCAACCGTACCAGTTTCTCTAGAGGCCGTAACTGGGTTCGGTCACATACACCGTGCAGGTGTTCTCAACATCACTTCGCTATCTCAAGGCTGTGACCTTGGAGGAGCTTCTGGGAGCAGGAAGGGCAAGGAGAACCCATATTCCAAGGACAGGGGACGGGGCGAGGAGTGTCCTACTGCTGGGGTCCCGCTCACAGTTCAGCTAGCAGTTCCATCTTTTCCTTGACCTTCTCCAGCATTTGTCAGTAAACAGTTCCTACATATTATTTGCAAGGCACTGTGCTTGAGATCTGGGGAGGCTTAAAGATGAATAAGATGAGATTCTTCTCCCACGGACTTTATACAGAGATAGGCCTATTTTCAAATTCACGAAGCTGTGAGCTTCGGAAGGAACCGGTGGGTGGGATACGGAGTGGGGAAGGAGGGACAGGCTGAGTTATGGCTCAGATTTTATTCAGGGGGCCTTTTGGAGCCGCTGGAGGACGTTGTACCAGGTGATGTAATAACAAGAAGAAGAAGAGGACAAGGAGGAGGGGGAGGAGGAGGGGGAGGGAGGGGGAGGAAGGAGGAGGAAGAGGAGAGGAGGAGGGAGATGGAGGAGAAGGAGGAGGAGGAGAAGTAACCTTTATTAAGAGTTTACGGACTGCGGGGAAATCTTCAAAGGAAACGTGGCTGCAGGAAGGAGGCTTTCGTGGCCCCAGGACACGTACCAAGGACCTGAGCCACAGCAACCATCCGGGGAATCAGGTCCTTTCCGCCTCCAGACGTGCCGCCCTCCTCCTCCCCAAGCGAGTGTGCGTGGCTCACTTACCCACTTTGTTGTCCACACTTTCCTGACACGCACCGCCTTCTTGAACATCTTCCCTACTTTGCTGGTACACTTGAGGACCGAGATGTCTTTCCCGGGCTTTCGTTTCGCTGGCTTGCACACGTGGCCCCGGGGACAGAAGCCTCTTCATGGAAAGAGGGACAGTTTGAAGTGAACGGTTCACTTGACTCCCCAGAGAAGCCATGCCTTTCAGAGGCCGTACTTCTGTGCTGCAAAGGCAGCGCTCAGAGGACATGCTGATTAAGGGAAAATTAGGGTCGCTTGTTTTCCTGTTTTCCATATGGAAAGAAGGTTTGAACATGCAGGATGAGCCCGAGTCCATATGCTTGGAAATCTGTGCATGATTCTTGCTTTGCTGAATTGCAGAATCCGTGCCATCTAGGTACTGGGGTCCGGGCCCAAACTCACCCAGCAGTCCCAGCGTGATGTCTGCCCTTTGAGGTCCTTATTGCCTTCTGTGAATTCTTCTGGAAAATACTTGAAAAAGGTGATGGATTTAAAAATGCTCATAGATGTTCATAATTTAGGTGTATCTGGGGAGTAATTTATCTGTGCAGCTGCATACAACTTTCTTATCTTATTTTTTTTTAATAAGGAAGAGTATTACCTTTGCATCTGTAACAGATTTCATGATTATTGTAGGTTTTTGTTTTTTCTTAAAGAAAGCATGTTTCATACAGGCTTGTTTAAATACCTTGGGAAACATTCCTAGAAGTGGCATGGTTGGGTCAAAGGATGTCATTTAAAATTTTTGATACCAGGATTCCTGGGTGGCTCAATAGGTTAAGCGTCTGCCTTCAGCTCAGGTCATGATCCCAGGATCCTGGGATCGAGTCCCATATCGGGCTTCTTGCAGGGAGCCTGCTTCTCCCTCTCACTCTGCCTTCCGCTTCCCCTGCTTGTTCTCTCTCTCTGATAAATAAATAAAATCTTTAAAAATAAAATAAAGTTTTTGATACCTATGGCCAAGCTGCTATCTGGAAATTTTGTACTTTTTTATACTATAAACCATGTGAAATAGAGCTGTTCTAGACGTTTTACATGTTTCCTCATCTAATCCTTGCAAATGCCTGTGAGAACAGATAGGGTGAGTAACCTGCCCAAGGTCACACAGGGAAGAAACTATAGAGCGAGAGTTGGGAACGAGGCATCTCAGGCAGACTCCATATTGCACACTGTTGCCTTTTCTGCTCTGTTACCTCCATGGCAGCTGGGGGGGGGGGTCGATGAACAAAGTCATGCTGCGATGAGATTCTTCCGGCCTCCTGTGAGTCCCTAGGTATGGATATAATCTCCTTCGGCCTCATTCTTGACGCAGCACAGAGGATAGGTGCAGAATGATTCCCCCGGACCAAAACCTTTGGTCTGTACGTTCCTAATGGAACTGTGTAATTCAGAAGCAGTCACTTTGAGGAAGGAAGCACCAGGCCTTTCCTCATTCCTCCCCGCTTTGTTTTGTAAGCTGCAGGCTCAAAAAGGGGCCAGGGGCAGCATTAAATCTTGGACCCCGACGGCCCCTCTCCATGCCTCTGTCGTCATGTGGTTTGCCCGCAGCAGCCGCTGGGCAGTCGGGTGGAGAGGGGAAGGGTCTACGAGGTTTGCTGTAGGGACGTCAGGTTTTAAACCCCTGCTGATCTCTGCTGCCGGATCTGGTGCGACAGATCGCACACCCCGAAAAGTGTTTTTGTCAGCGCAGCCCTGGGGTCATACAGGGCCAAACCGCTCCCTCTTTTAGAAAAAGCCCCAGACAGCTCATTTATCTCCTTGTTCCATCCTTGTTTGTGGGTGATTTGTAGTCTTAATTGTACTTCCCTCAGAACAAAGACCAAATGAAACAAAGTGTTGGGAAATGCTCGAGTTCTGGCTCTGGGTTTTCTTTCTGATCCGCAAGCCCCGGGTGACTGACTGAAGGCTCCCGTTCCTGAAGGTTCCTGACTTGAGGCGGCAACTGTCCGACGGAGGGAGGAGTCCCAAGGAAAGCTTGGGACACACGCCAGCTTCCTAGCTGTGATGTTGGAGGACCCCGAGGGCACGTGGGGAGGAGTGCTGTCTGCTCGGGCTTGGAGCCTGGTTTGGGCCTCGGTTCTCAGGCTAATGGAGCTCAGTGGCGGGGAGTCAGCTCTGGCGAGGGCTAAGCCCCGTCTTCCTCTTCCTCGAATGGTAGTGATGGCAGCGCCTGCCTCACAGGGTTCCTGTGACGGTTAATGAGATCATGTACAGAAAGCACAGAATTTAATCCCAGGTGCACCGTGGGTGCCCTGTAAGCAGTCGTTGCCCTCCGTCGCCACCACCTTCATGATCTGCTTCTTTTTTTTTTTTTTTTGAGGCAAGTTTCGACTTTTTAGTGTGGATATTTATAAACAGTTCAAGTCAGTAAATGTAAACGCTGGGGTAAGTGTTTTGGCCCTTAAAGTAGGAAGGTCTCTGGGGGCTCTTCACCTTGACTGCCGTTAGCCTTAGTGTGTTTTCTTTCTTCACGCCTCACGCAGGAGAAACTGTGTGCCCCAGGACCTCTGAACTGACTTTCTGCCCAAGTTCCCCGGGACCTGAACAGTCTAGCGTGTATCGTACTTCTCACATGGCAATGGTAGCGAGGCTCTTTCATTCAAAGTTATTTTACGTGATTAAAAAAAAAAAATGAAGCAGGTAAACCTTCCAGACAATTCTTTGAGTAAATGTGCATTTGTGCCACTATAAGTATTTAGTGTTTTTGGTTCCTACGATGGTTGCCGCAGAGCAGTCGAGCTTAAACGAAATGGGAGTGTGGGTCCTGTACCCATCTCCGTGGATGGTGCCGTTCTCGCTCAGTCGACACAAACAATAATAAAACGAATAAACTTGTTCTAACCTGACACGCCTAAAAGTATTTTTTGTCATAAAGTTCATTTTGCAAATGAAATATTTAAAATGTTATAGTAGAAGGAACAATGTCATGACAAATACCATTGTAAAGGGATGGATATTTAAAGGACGTTTTGCATTTTATTTAAGGCTTTTCTTATTTTGTAAATATTTTGTATATTAGATTGGTAAAGTGAAAATATGTCCATATTGTCAGGGAGATCTAACATAAAGGCAAGAATAATTTTTAAATGGCTGCTTAAGATTTCAAATTTTATAAAAATATTCCGCAGAAGTATTTCCCTGCTTTTTAATGTGCAAAAGAAGTTTGCATGAAACTTTTCCATTTTGGTACTAAAACTGTGCTATTATTATTCACTAATTTAAGCATAGTGCGTGCCAGATTAATTTATAATGTAAGTACAGTTTAAGGAAGAGAATGCTGATTTCCTTGTATCATATGGGAACACTAATATATTCCAAGGGTAGAAATAACTTGAAATTAATTACAGATCCCACATCTCTTATTTGCAGTCCAAAAAGCCCTGAAAACTGGAAGTTTTTATCATGACTCATTTGGCAGGATGGTATGGCCCAAACTGTCATGCACTTTATTCGTAGCTTTCACTCATCCCAGTCAGTGTGAATGGTCACGTTTTACTGCAGAGATATTGCTGGGTTGCATTAGGGGTTCTGCTCTGGTTAATCCTGGGGGTGTTCTCGTTCCAGGTGGCATATGCGTCGTATTCTCTAACATCCCCACATGGCTGAATTCTGAAACCTCCCTGGTCCGAGGATTTTGAATAAAAGAGCAATATTCCGGGACGCCTGGGTGGCTCAGTCAGTCAAGTGTCTTACCTTCGGCTCAGGTCATGATCCCAGGGTCCTGGGATCGAGTCCCGCATCGGGCTCCCTGCTCAGCACAGAGCCTGCTTCTCCCTCTGCCTGTTACTCCCCTCCTGCTTGTTCTCTCACGCTCTCTCTCTGACAAATAAATAAATACAATCTTAAAAAACACACACACACACACAACATTCTCCTATAACCAGAACACCCCCATGTCCTGGTTTTTCCGGGTACAGTCCTTCTTTACATCTGTTCAGAGGCAAGGTCTGACTCTTAGTAAGGCCCCGTTCACACTTAGAAGTGTTCCGTTTTGGACAGTAAACGAGTTGGTCACCATACTGACCATGGATGAGTTCTTGGTAACGAGCCGTGCGCGGTGCTCATGGGGGTCGATAAGTTTCTAGTGAGCTGTCCTATATACAGCTTTGAAGTAAACAAGTTTCCACATTACGTCTTGAAACCCTACGATAATTTGAAGCATTGCTTTTAAGAAAGAAGTTCAAAAGTGTATACCCCACTGTTTCTTAGACGGGATTCCCCACAGCACGTGTAGGTTCCTTTTTATTGTGGTAGATCCTCGCTTTCCTTGTTCTGATCGCTTGTGCCCCAGCCTTCTTCGCAAGCCCCTCTCTGTTGCCCTCGTGGTCGTTGATGCCCGGCATACATAGGAAGTTCACGGTTTATTTATGAAGCCTCCGCCTTTGCCATGCTCGAGGACCTGGGAATAGAGCGCGGTGAGCAAGCAGAAATGCTCGGGGGCCTCATGGAGATTCTGACAAGTGGGGCACACGGATTTGGGGGCCTGGCCCGGAGAGCCTAAGGAGGCTTGCTGGGGAAGTGGTTTGGGGAGCTAGGATGGGAAGAATGGGAGGTCAGGCAGTGAAAGGGGACGCTGGTGAGGCGAAGGGGCACAATCGGGGCAGAGGCCTTGGGGGAGCCCCACGGGCTGGAGGTCTGGGACGGAAGGACGGTGGAGGGAGAGGAAGAAGGAACCAACCCTCTTGGCAGCAGTGGTCTTTAAACAGATCTTATCTGTGCTCTCGCAGGGAGGGTTTGTGGCTGCAGGGTAGCTGTGGGATTGGGGCCGGAGGCTGGGGCGGAGCTCACAGAATGGCTGCTTGGGCCTGGCTGGCTGAAGGAAGGAATTGTTCCCGACCCACTGGTGGCACTTTCTGTTCTCGCAGTGTGAGTTGCTCTCTTGCAGATCTGTGCTCGTTGCTGCCCTGTTCCGCCAAGTCAGAGCAAGGAGAACTGAAGGTTATTCAGGCTTCCGAATTCTGCAAGTTGAGGAGAAGTTGTAAATGAGAGGCAAGCAGCAAAACCCTTACTCACGGTGGGCGTTTCTGGAGCCAAGTGCCTGACGGGCCGAGGGAGGGGGGCCATCTTCACCAGAGGGACGAAACTATGCCGGGAATGCCAGCTTTGGGGGCACCGGCTGACAACCAAGGGCTGGCCTGAAATGTCCTTCAGAGGGTATGCTGGTGTGGGGCCTCTGAAGGCCGAACTGTCTGGAAAAGGCGGTCGATGGCCTCCCAGGCATGGGGGCTTCTGACTGCTTTCCTTTGCTGCTCACTTCACCGACAGGGTGAGGCAATGTCGCTGGGAAAGCACCCTTGAGTTTTCAAGTTTGGATAACTGTTAACTGCTGTTAAATACTAGTACAAAAGTTAGGAGGTCAGTGTTTCATGTTTAACTCCGAGAGCCTTCTCCAAAATATGCAGGCGAGCTCCTGGTCACTTCTGCTTTTCCAAACAACCTGCAATTTAAGTGAATTATGGACCATCACTCCTCATCTTCCCCAGGAAATGAAGCTTCTAGGCTCCTCATTGAGATAATTGTTGCTTGATTGCACTGCCCCTGATGGCTGGACGGATATCGTGATTGATGCGTGGACTTAATCCAGTCGTGGTGCCCAGACTGAGAAAAAACTGCCGGCAGTTTGATTGAAGCACCAGAGAGGGACTTTTCTAGAATTTGTTGTGTTTGCAAAAAAATGTCCTCTTTGCTGTCGTCTCCCCCTCTGGACCGTAAATCACTCATGTACTTTGCCCTTGTCTTTCTCACCAAGTCTTTTTCCTTGGAACTAATTTCAGACTCACACTGAAGTTGCAAGAACACTGCAAAGCATTTTTTTTTCCCTGAAGAGTCACTTGCCAACACGACGTCCCATTGCTCCTGGATGCTTGAGTGTGTCTTTCTTGCACACAAGGGCACGCTCCCACATGACCACCGTGCAGAAGCAGGCCCTTAGCATTAGTGCCACCCAATCCACAGAGCCCATTCGGTCCACCAGTGACCCTCACAGCACAGGGATCCCACCCAGGCAGGTGTCCTGCCTCCCCCATCTTTGCCTAACTTCTGTGATCTTAAGATTTTTGACAGTGACTAGCCTAGTATCTTAGAGAATGCCCATCCATTAGGGCTTGCTGGCAGTTCACTCGTGATTACACTGAGGTTGCGTATTTTCCGCAGAGTATCACAGACACGGTGCTCCGTTCTCACTTCATCCTCTACGTGGTCAATGATGTTGACTTGTTCCTTCACTGGTGATGTTCATTTGATCATTTGGCTTAAAGAGGTATCTGCCAGGCTTCTCCCTTGTAAGGTTATTCTTTTTCCCTTTGAAATCAGGAAATATTTTGTGGGTGAGGCGCCTGGGTGGCTCAGTTGGTTAAGCGTCCGACTCTTGATTTCAGCTCAGGTCACGATCTCAGGGTCATGTGATGGAGCCTGGCTCCGGCTTCACGCTGGGCATGGAGGCTGCTTAAGATTCTGTCTCTCTCCCTCCACCCCTACCCCCCTTCTTAAAAAAAATATTTTGTGGGCTGTACTTCAAGACCTTGTAAGTGTCCCAGTGGTCGTGAGCCTTTCACTCCCTGGTGTTAGCATCCATTGATGTTCCCCGGTGGTGTGGTTACTTCTTCGATAACTGCCAGACGGTGATTTCTGGTTCCGTACTCTGTCCACACTTACTACTTGGCATTCTGCTTTAGAGAAAAGCTTTCTCTTCTCCCTGTTTCCTTTTTCACTGATTCCTGTTTCATTCAATGGACCTTAACACACTTTTATCAGTATTTCGATGTTCAGATCGTCCCTGATGGGGCTGGTGGGAGTCCCTTGGCTGCTGTGCCCTCTTGTGTGCCCCCAGAGTTCTTGGGGCACATCCTTGCTTTCTGGCCCCGCAGAATGGTTCACACTCATCTTTGGCCTTCTCTGCCCTAGACCTGCCCTCAGCCATTTTCCCAGGAAGCCCTGATGCCTTTTAGTGGAGAATAGTATTTAGAAACTAAGATTTGGGCATTATATGTGCTCACCACCAATGGCATGTGGCCACCCCCAGACCCTCTTAGTGGGCAGGGAATATATGTACTGTACACAGATTTTTACATCTATATTTATTTCTGTATTTATTGAGATATATGATGAACTATGAACTCAGCCCTTATTCTCTTCCAACACCCAGGATTTTTCTAGATTTCTTCCTCTGTTTGAACTTTCTTCTCCAAAAGCAAGAAACCCGGCTCCCATTATCCTTAATGTATCAATTAATTTACTCAGTTGCTTGTATGTATCTAATCTCGCGTCCCCATGGCCTTTTCACGGCAGTGAAGCTGCCTGCCCCCCCACCTTATTCCCCCCCACCTCATTCCTCGGCTCTGGATGGGACTGCTGCCCCTGGACAGGAGCCCAGTCACCCCACTTGGCCCTGACACCCCACTCTAGGCTGCCGTCTCCTCCAGTGTCTATCCTCAATGCTCCACATGGGCTTCAGTACTCCGCATGCTACGTGCCACTGCTTCCTCCGCCCCCCAAAGGGGACACCCTCTCTATGCCAGGACCCCACACCAGCATGCTTCTGTGCTGCTCCCCGAATGTCTACTATTTTCAGACTGTTAGGGCTGCTGTAACAGAGTGCCACAAACGGGGTGATTTAAACAGCAGAAATTTATTGTCTGTGTTCTGGACGCTGGAGGTCTGCAATCATGGTGTTGGCAGGATTGGTTTCTTCTGGGGGCTCTAAGGAAGAATCTGCTCCCTGCTTCTCCCCTCGCTTTGGTGGCGGCTGGTGGTCTTTGGCCTTCCTTGGCTTGTGGACGCATCCCCCCAACCCGTCTCTGTCTTCACACGGCCTTCTCCTCTCTGTGTATGTGTGGGTCCAGATTTCCCTCTTCTGGTAAGGACACCAGTCATGTTGGATTTAGGGCCCATCCCAACCAGTATGACCTGATTTTAACTTGATAATATCTGCAAAGACCCTATTTCCAAATAAGGTTATCTCTATCCACAGGTTCTGGGTGGGCATGAATTTTGGGGCCACACTCTTTAACACAGTACACCTGCTTTGCACAGTTCCAGCGAATGGGCTTTTGGACTCCATCATCCAGGAAGGGAGGGAGAGGGGAAGGAGGATAGATGGAGGCTCAGTCGTTTTGAGAACAATGTTCTTTACTGCCATATTGTACTTATTCTTGAATCTAAAATTAGAGCACTGTGCTGCCATCAGGGCTGTTGGAAACCTCAGGTCTTGGAGTGAACACAGGATGGCACTCATTACGGTGTGGCTTTATGATTTCTACGGTGTCCCCCCCTCCCTGCCCCGAGACACCCTATGCTGTAATGGACGGCAGCTTTTTACTCACTGTTGGGCGAATTTCCTCACCTGATCTGGGGCCTCTGGGGTTGGGGTGCTCCCCTGGCCCCTGGGAACCCAGTTCCAGGCCAGACATCTGTGTCTTGGTCCATGTTGTCAGTCCTGTACCAGATGGTTCCAGCCTCTGTGGGAGTGGGCTGGAGCGTTTGTGCCGGGTGAGCTCTGGCGGTCGTCGAGAAGGGCACCTGTGTCAGCACCCCGACTCAGCAGCCGTGCCCAGCATATCCTGGAAGTGTGGTGCCCTGCTTTTTTTTTTTTTTTTAAGATTTTATTTATTTGACAGAGACAGCCAGCGAGAGAGGGAACACAAGCAGGGGGAGTGGGAGAGGAAGAAGCAGGCTCATAGCGGAGGAGCCTTATGTGGGGCTCGATCCCGAATGCCGGGATCACGCCCTGAGCTGAAGGCAGATGCTTAATGACTGAGCCACCCAGGCGCCCCTGGTGCCCTGCTTTTTTTTTCACTTATTAACTTGTATTATATTCTGAACTATGTTAACTTACATATTACTCATGTGGACTGTAGACAAATACATAGAATACATGCTTACCTATATATGCTGATCACTTTCCCATACAAATGAAATACTCCTGTAGAGTCATGGTTTTTCATTATTTGTGTCCACCGCGTGTTGTGTAACCATCTCCCTACTGTCTAGTATTTGGATCAATTTAAATTTTTTGCTCTTGTAAATGATGCTCCGTCAAATATCCTTGACCAAATTTTGTGTCTCTGGAAACTATTAATTATTAAATATCCACCATTGACCAGATGGTAGGTGAGGCACTTTACACATCTTATTAATCCTACCACAACCTCTAAGGAAGTTATTATCCCCATTTTACAGACGAGAATACTGAGGCTTAAGGATTTGGGGTTCTGCTACCCTCTGCATTTGGTTCCTGAGGCAGTGCCCTGGGGAGTGGCCGGGGTCGCTGAGGGAAATACTCCTAGACCTGCACGGCTCCTCCAATCATGGAGAAAGTGTCAGAGACTAAGAGATTTCTGAGTTTTTAGGGGAATGGCAGGTTGAACTCTCAGGGTCGCAACTCCCCAATTCTAGTCTCTTATAGGGCATGGTGATAAGGAGGTGGCCCTAGGTCCTTAGGACACAGGAGACTCCAAGGCCTTCTTCCCTGGTCTCCACCCTGCTCATGGGTGGCCGTGCTGTCCCTGAGTCATGGTGCCTGTCAGCCCTGCACTGTGGCCACTGTGCTATTCGGTGACAAATACGGGTACTAGGACGTGTGGAGATCATAATCACTTATTAGGAAGTTCCAGGTCAACTTAATTAGCGAAGAGTCACAAAAGATCAATTGTCATTAACATCCAACTATTTCCAACATCCAACTATATTCCGTGAGTATGAGCAGGAAGGCTGTTGTGGTAAGAGTTGAACCTACATTGGTCAGGGAAAGCATTTTGGGAAGGGTAGATTTAAAACCAGCCCTTCATTCCAAGAGGGAAGTGAGTTGGTGTGGACAGATGTAGGATACGCAGGGTGCGGAGGGATGTACAGATGTAGGCAGGTTGGCCTGCCGTTTGGGGACATGAGGGTTGGCGCTCGTTAGAGGTCCTGATACTAAAACTGAGGGAGAAGCAAAATGCCCTCCTAGGCCGTGTTTGCTCTGCATACACACTGAAGGGGTGGAGATTGACAGGTACCCCAAATGCTTACCACCTGACTCGTTTTCAGTATGTTACACAAATGTTCGTTTAAAGTGTGCATTGAGCTGGTGGGGCACCTGTGGGTCTTATGCGTGCTGCTGAAATAGTTCTAGGGCTCATCAAGAAACATTCATATGTGGAATCTAAGGAACAAAACAGATGAACATAGGAGAAGGGAAGGAAAAATAAAATAAGATGAAATCAGAGAGGGAGACAAACCATAAGAGACTCAACTCTAGGAAACAAACTCAGGGTTGCTGGAGGGGAGGGGCGGGGGAGATGGAGTAACTGGGTGACAGGCTTTAAGGAGGGCACATGATGTGATGAGCACTGGGTGTTGTATGTAAGTGATGAATCTCTAAATTCTACTCCTGAAACTAATAATACACTATATGTTAATTAATTGATTAAAAGAAAATCTTGGAAGTAAAAAGAAAAGAAAAACAATGATTGGATCCCCCCCCCCCCCCCCCCCCCGCCACGCTTTCTAAAGATGGCCCTGGGACCCAGGTGGCCATGCTCTGGGCCAGGTAACCCTGCCTTACGGCAGAAGCAGACAGCTGGAGAACACACCCAGTGACAAACACACAGGTACAAACCCTCTGGTTCTCTCCTGTTGCTTTCTGAAAGAGGAGATGGGGGTGAAGGGGTGGAACGGAGGAGGGTGGTTTCATTTTGGAGTGGGGAAATACTGTTTTCCTAGTACAAATTACAAAAATAAAGCTCTAGCTGGACAGGATACGCAGTGCAGCCTGCTGATCTCTACCAGCCAGGAAGGCACCAAGAGGGGCAGGAAGTACGAATTAATGGGGGTGGGGTGGGGTGGTGCTGGGGAATGGAGGTTGGGAAGCTGCTTTCTATGCATGGGGCCCCGCCAGTGTGGCTGGAGCAGAGCGTACTGGCCACAGGGCTCTGTCGGCTCTGGGAGCCCCTTCAGCATAGGCTCCCCGTGTGGACACTGCGTCAGACGGGGAGGTACTGGGCCCTCCATGCCTCTTCATGTGGACCTCACTTTGGCCTCGTGGTCCAAAGGTCAAGTAAGGGCCTAAGACTCCTTGTGTTTAAATGTGAACTCGGCCACTCCGTAGCTCTGTGACCTTGGGCAAGTTACTTACTAGCCTTACATGGCTCAGTTTCTTTGTCTCTAGAATGGAGATTTTAGGAGCACCTGCCTTACAGGATGGTGGTAAATCCAGTGAACTAACTCATAACAAGCTGAGAGCTTGCCTGACACTGGCGAGCACTTAAGACTCCTGGGCTATTGCTCAGATCGTTGTCACGTAGCCTGAGATACTGGGCACTCTGGACCTGCCCGCTGGTGGTGTGTTCAAGGGCCTGCAGGTCTAAACAGGGATACGAATTACTCACACAGAAGCTGCCCCATTTACCAACAGGTTGCCTTCCAAAAGGTGATTAAGCTTGCAGAGCATGAGTCAGGCCTTTTAAAACCAGCTTTTTCTCCAAAAACAAAACAAAACAAAGCAAAAAACAAAACAAAACAAAAAAACAGAAAAAACAAACAAGCAAAAAAAAAAAAACAAAAACAAACACCCCAACAAAAAAAACCCCAGGCTTTTCTCAAAACAAAACAGTTTCAATGTCAAGTGGCTAACCTCCCTCATCTAAGAACACCACCAGGGGGTCCTAGGCAGACGCTTGTTTTGACCAGACACCTGACTACTCACTACGAGTTGGAAAAACTAGAACTGGCCTTGAAACTCCATGTCCATCTTTGGGGACAAATGGTTCCTTATTCACACTAGCCCCAGTTCAGGTGTTCAGCAGCCACACGTGGCTGGTGGCTCCTTGTTGACTGTGCGGGTACAGAACGTGGGCAGAATTGCTGGTTAGGGCAGGTCTGTATCTATCAGGTGCCAGCCGGATGCCAAGTACAAGACAGCACAGGTGTCCAACTAACTTACGTAGCAGTGTTCACCCAGGTGTCTGGCTTGAAAGGAGCACAGGATATATACTGGAGGCAGTGTTTCAGGAATTCAAGGGAAGCTTCGGCTGGCTATTTCCAGACCAGGCCTTTCTCCTGAGCTCTAGCCTCGATGGATCTAATGGTCTAATGGCCCACCCAACACCTTTTTTTTTTTTTTT
>NC_048235.1:13135235-13137769 GCF_002007445.2 Ailuropoda melanoleuca | reverse complement strand
TTTTTTTTTTTTTTTTTAATTTCCCAGGTAATAATATAGCTTAGGCAGTTTGGGGATGCTGGTATAGGTGAATGGAAAAGTATAGAAAAGTATTACTAGGGGTAATGATACATTGAGGGTAGCGATTTCTGGCAATCCTGCCCCCATTACTCAAGGTTGAAGTCTTTTTTTTTTTAAAGATTTTATTTATTTATTTGAGAGAAAAAGAGAGAGAATGAGCAGGGAGGAGGGGCAGAGGGAGAGAGAGAGTGAGAAGGTGAGCAGGGAGCCTGATGCGGGGCTAGATCCCAGGATCTAACGATCATAACCTGAGCCGAAGGCAGACACTTCACCGACTGAGCCACCCAGGTGCCCCGAGGTTGAGCTCTTGAAAAACCCACATAGTAGGAGAATTCATGGTTGAATTGTTTAAAACCTTGAGAAAAACTGGGCTAGACACTAAAATTATTAAATGAATCTGTGACCACGCATCTTTCCTAAGTTCAATAAAATAAAACAGTAAGTGCATGGAATGAGGATTACATCACTGATAACAGTGGATATCACACAATTGATTTCCCTTGCATATTAATGCTCCTGAAGTTTAATCACACTTTTTGAAATTGGTTTTGCATTGGTGCAGGTAACATGTAGACTGAGAGGCATGTTTTTTCTGGGTCTGGCCCTCATCTCAGTGTTAAAATGTCTCCCTGACTTCATGACTGGTAGTCGTTGACTTCATCCTCCAGGGTCCCACCAGAGTGTGCAGAGTGATGTGGGTACCGTAGCTGGGCGGGTCTCAAACCCCACCCTCAGATACAGACAGAGTCCTAGTATCTTAGCTCTGAACACGGTATTTTCATGCTGGGCGCTTGCTGTCAAACTTCTCTCGTGCTTTTCACTTCTGTCTTCCAGGAATCCTTAGGGTTCTGAGATTTGCTGTATCCTTCTCGTCCGCTTCCTTCTTTCTACTCTGACCTCCCCCTCCCCCTGCCACCCACAGGCGCGCACACATCTGGGCACACACCTGGGAGAGGTTTGGCCGAGTAAAATGCTTTTTGTACCCTTTTTGACCACAATACTAGGATAATATGATATAAAATTGAAAAAAAAAGCTTAATCAAACAAGTATACCCTTACTGGGGGGACTCTCATAGTTTGTATTCTGTGTTCACATACATTAAAACTGAAGTACCGTCAATTGATTTCATGACCCAGTGTTTGAAAAACACTGGCCTGGGGGTTTTTGGCATCTTCTCTGGAATCAGGTGGATCCAGATCTGAATCCTGACTTCACCACTGAATAGCTCTGTAAGCAGCTTCATTTCCTCGTCTGTAGACTGGAGATAAGATTCTCTACCTCATATAGCTTGCTTGAAGATTAAATGAAGTAATGCATGAAAAGCCCCCGGCCCAGGGTCTGATTCCTGGGAATCAGTCGGGGACAAGGANTTGAAATTGGTTTTGCATTGGTGCAGGTAACATGTAGACTGAGAGGCATGTTTTTTCTGGGTCTGGCCCTCATCTCAGTGTTAAAATGTCTCCCTGACTTCATGACTGGTAGTCGTTGACTTCATCCTCCGGGGTCCCACCAGAGTGTGCAGAGTGATGTGGGTACCGTAGCTGGGCAGGTGTCAAACCCCACCCTCAGATACAGACAGAGTCCTAGTATCTTAGCTCTGAACACGGTATTTTCATGCTGGGCGCTTGCTGTCAAACTTCTCTCGTGCTTTTCACTTCTGTCTTCCAGGAATCCTTAGGGTTCTGAGATTTGCTGTATCCTTCTCGTCCGCTTCCTTCTTTCTACTCTGACCTCCCCCTCCCCCTGCCACCCACAGGCGCGCACACATCTGGGCACACACCTGGGAGAGGTTTGGCCGAGTAAAATGCTTTTTGTACCCTTTTTGACCACAATACTAGGATAATATGATATAAAATTGAAAAAAAAAGCTTAATCAAACAAGTATACCCTTACTGGGGGGACTCTCATAGTTTGTATTCTGTGTTCACATACATTAAAACTGAAGTACCGTCAATTGATTTCATGACCCAGTGTTTGAAAAACACTGGCCTGGGGGTTTTTGGCATCTTCTCTGCAATCAGGTGGATCCAGATCTGAATCCTGGCTTCACCACTGAATAGCTCTGTAAGCAGCTTCATTTCCTCGTCTGTAGACTGGAGATAAGATTCTCTACCTCATATAGCTTGTTTGAAGATTAAATGAAGTAATGCATGAAAAGCCCCTGGCCCAGGGTCTGATTCCTGGGAATCAGTCGGGGACAAGGTTGGCGATGATGATGGCCAGGATTTTCAGTTTTCAACTCCAGCTTCCTCTCAGTTCACATAATTTTGAACTGGAATTTTTAACGTTTGCCAGAAGGGTACAGAGGGCGGTGTGAGGCGTACAGAATATCATGCAAAGATTACCGGAGGTTCAGGAAAAGTTACTGCTAAATATTGCTGGTACTTTCTTACACGGGATTTGCCCCTTGCGGTACTTCCTGGGCATTCCCGCAGCCCCCATCCTGGACCAGAGCAGTAGCCTCTGGCTCGTC
>NC_048235.1:13102991-13134510 GCF_002007445.2 Ailuropoda melanoleuca | reverse complement strand
CCTACTGTCAAGTAGAAAAAGTATGATATGCTTATCATGGTCCCGTGCTGGTAAATAATTCTCTCTCTCTCTCTATATATATATATAATACATCAATGTTTGTGTATGTGTGTATGAATATAGAGGGCTGGAACAATAAACATAGAACTATTAACAATGGTAACCCTTGACCAATAGGGATGATGGGATGAAAAAGGGGATGTTCACTTTTTATTTTAATTCCCTCAATGTGGTTAGAATTTTAAAAAGAGTAATTATTTTTATAAAAACTAGAAAAAAGAAAGAAACAGAAAGTTGTTTGCATATGGAGGTAGAAAGATAGTGGAAAGTCATTTCTTTCAGGTAGCACTTAATTTATCTCGAATTCTGAGCCAGGGCTAATTTGAGTGGCTCTTCTGGGGTCTTTCCTTGGGTAGCTAGTTCCCAACCTCATCTGATTCTTCACCAATCTTGGTTATGACCTTGATTACAACCTTACCTTTTCTGGCAGAAGGCCACATTTGGCTGCCACAGCTGTGATGCAAGATTCTGTTATCAGGGTTCCTTGTGGGAAGCCAAATCCGCGAAAGGCTGTGTTAGATGGTAGATTTGTCATGCATGCACGGCCCCGGAACCTGAGGTTGCGGATTTTATATGCATTTTCTAGCTTTAATATAAGAGATTCTGTTACCTAAAGTGAAAGGAGATATTAATATATATTGGACCATACTTTTTTTCCCCCTGTAAAAGTCAAGTACAGAGTCTAACTCCTTGTGGAACTTGGGTAAGTACTCGAAGAAACATGCTCCACGAAGAAGCATCTAGAAATTCTGCATTCTACTCAGGGTGAACGCTGGTGCTGGCTTCTGATGCACATACCAGCTCAGAGTCATCCAGCATGCATCCTCCGTTGACAAAGCACTCGATGTCCAGAGCTTTGATTCGCCCATTGTTCATGAATCCCACCTGTCACCAAATGAAGGACATTATATGATCTGTCTAAAATTTACAAGCCACGTTTAAGTCCCAACCCAACCCTAGGATGGAGTGGGATTGAAGGCAGACTCTGCTCCCATTTGCTTGGTGGTGTGCCACCCCTGGCCATCGCTTGCCTGACAAAGAAACCTCCTCTGAGCTGAGTTTTGCTGAGCCCTTCCTTTCAAGGCATCATTTTCTGGCTTCGCAGTCAGTATGGAATTCCAAAGTTCTTGCTTGCCTCCTGGTGTATAATTGCTACCCTCTTCTTCCTTGTTTCTTGGAGTCTCCTTCACTTTTTAAAAAAATATTTTATTTATTTATTTATTTAAAGAGAGAGAGAGAGAGACAGTGCACCCACATGACTGGGGGGTGCAGAGGGAGAGGGAGAAGCAAACTCTCTACTGAGCAAGGAGCCCCACAGAGGTCTCATTGTGGGGGCCTCAATCCCCCTGAGCTGAAGTCAGTGCTTAAATGACTGAGCCACCCAGTCATCAAAAGTCTCCTTCACTTTTTACTAGTTTTCCTTCTAATTTAGTCTATAGTTTCTCCCCCTTGTGGAAAAGTCTCTGGAATTCCAGAGTGCGTGGGAATGAATCAGTGCATCTCGTCATGGGAAAGCTTGGGAAGCTGAGGCTGGGGAATGGACATGAGAACAGCTGCTCTCATTTTAGGGAGCTGATGAAGTGCTTTGTGAATAAGGATGTCACAAATGTGAGCTAGTGCTGTTGTTCTTACTGGGACTCAAAGGAGCACCTTGTATTTTTCTGAAGTTGCCACTCCCCTCCCACCCACCTAGACCTGCTGGTCTGCATAGCTCAGGTTGAAAATTTCCCACTTCTTGTTGTACTTCTACCAGAAAAGGATTGGCCCTGGTCTCTTTGCCTTTTTTTTTTTTTTTTAAGATTTTATTTATTTATTTGACAGAGATAGAGATAGCCAGCGAGAGAGGGAACACAAGCAGGGGGAGTGGGAGAGGAAGAAGCAGGCTCCCAGCGGAGCAGGGAGCCTGATGCGGGGCTCGAAGCCTGATGCAGGGCTCGGTCCCCAGTCCCTGGGATCATGCCCTGAGCCGAAGGCAGACGCTTAACGACTGAGCCACCCAGGCGCTCCCATAGTTGAGATTTTTAAATCCAGTTTGTCAATCTTTATATTTTACCTAGACCACTTAGCCCATTACGTTTAACCCTTTATTTAATTAATGAAGAGTATTTGTTATCTTATTTAGTCCTTACTGGTTCTGTTTCTTCTTTTGTCCTTTTTTTTTTTTTTTTAAGATTTTTTAAATTTCTTTATTCGACAGAGATAGAGACAGCCAGCGAGAGAGGGAACACAAGCAGGGGGAGTGGGAGAGGAAGAAGCAGGCTCCCAGCAGAGGAGCCTGATGTGGGGCTCGATCCCAGAACGCCGGGATCACGCCCTGAGCCGAAGGCAGGCGCTTAACCGCTGTGCCACCCAGGTGCCCCTGTAGTAAATTATTAAATCTGTGGTTGGAAGATAATTGGTCATCGTCTCCAATATTGCTTTTGCCTCATTCTTTCTCTTACCTTCGTGGAACTACAAGCTGCCCCATTTTAGATCTTTTTACCTCTAAGATAAAATCTGCTTTGGATTTTATGTTCTTTTTAACATTTTCCACCCTTTTGTCTCTTCAGTGCTTCACTCTGTTTATTTCCTTCTGACCTGTCTTCTTCTTCTTTTTTTATCGTGGTGTCTAATCGATTAGTAAACCCATCTGTTGAGTTCTTCATTTTAATTATTTGCCCTCTAGTTTTAGAATTTCTCTGTTAGTTTCTAGTTCTCTGGCAGCATTGTCCATTTTGTCTTTTATGTAGGCATACGTGTTTAAAGGCTGTTGACCACGTTAGGTGTACTTGTCTTAAAGGCTATGTCTGAAAACTTTTGATAGCTGTGTATCCCTTACCTCGGTGTAAGACCCGTGTCTGCATCCCTGTGGGTCTGTTTTTGTTGTCCATATTTCATTGATTTTTTATGTTGTTGTCTTTTATTCTTGTATTCTCAGCTATATTGATTGTGTGTATGAAAAACTCCAGAGATAATATAAATCCTAGGATAATGTTGTCTTCCTCAAGATGTGATTACATTTACTTCTGGGAATTCCGGATCATTTTAATTTGATCAGGTATTGAGGTGATTCAAAGCTAGGCTTCAGTCTTTGAGGTTAGTCTATTGCCATTCAGTTTGTTTGTTTATTTATTTATTTCCATTTAGTTTCCATTTAGCTTGTGTGTGTGTGTGTGTGTGTGTTGCTTCAGCTTCCAGGATTCCCTTTTCCCAGTTAGGTCCTGATCTTCAACTCTTGTCCCCCTAGTCACCCGAACGTGTCAGAAGCTTTGCTCAGCTGCTATGCCCTGCAACCTTCTATTTGGGAATCGGCAGAGGCCCCCAGGCTAGGAGAAGAACGCCCCAAATGTCAGGCTTACCTGCTTGGGTTTCTTTCTTCTCCCAGATCCTGCTCTCCTAATTCTTTACTACTTGGTTAGTTCTCTGATTCTTCTAAACAGATTTTTAAAAAACATGTTTTGTGTAGGTTTTCTTGTTATTCACCTCGGGAGTCGGGTCTGAATTACATCTATTGTGTCATTACCAGAAGCGTACCGCCCCCCCCTTTCAGCCAAGGATTTTATTATCTTAAATCCAGCAGGGATGTTTAGAAGTCTCTGGAACAGAACATTAACATGATTTAAGGGGTATTTTAGGAAATTTAATATGTCAGTGGTATGCAAAACAGACAGGAGTTGGGAAAGGCTCAGTAAGAAGAGGAGTTAAAAAACCATCATAACCGAGTGCTTTCTAGAGTAAGAAAAAACCAGGGGTTAGGGTTTCTGAAGCTGGGCATTTCCGAGAAATCCGAATGAGAGTCTTGGCTCTCCTACTTACTAGCAGATTGCCTGTAAGCAGTTCCTTTACCTAGCCCGTCGTCTGTAATATGGAATACTAAAGTCCCTACCTTCTAGGATTATAAGAATTATGTGAGAGACTTGGAAAAACTCTGGTTTTAATGGGTTGGCATATAGTATGTGCTCAGTAAATAGTAGCCATTGCTGTTACTATTCCAAGATCCAACATTCAGTTATTTAGGTTAAAATTCAAGATCACTGTTACTGGCTCTGAGCATGACCATACTATTGTCAACATCATGGGGGACTGTTCACTTCCTGTGTATCACAGGGAAGAGCTTGCATGCGTTTATGCAGGTCACTGGTGCCAGTAATATTCTAAATACCCACCATGTACTGAACCGATTTAAAAAGCTGATGCCATGGTTTTAAAGATGATGCCAAGCCCGCATCTCAAAGGTGTAATGATAGGTGGTTTTAGAAGGTGCCTTTTGTCGGGTTTGAGGGTAGATGCTTCATATTTTAGGCTTAAAGAGCCGTAATTTTAGCATTTCACTTAAAAATAAAAATTTATTTGAGAGAGAGAAAGAGCACACAATGAGGGGGGTGGAGGGAGAGGGAGAGAGAATCCTTGAGAAGACTCCCTGCTGAGTGAGGAGCCAGATGTGGAACTCGATCCCAGGACCCTGAGATCATGACCTGAACCGAAATCAGGAGTGGGACCCTTAACTTACTGAGCCATCCAGGTGCCCCAGGCATTTCACTCTTAAAAACAACCCACTGTATAAGCATAGAAGCTTATAAAAGAGATAAATCAGATTATGAGCCTTCATGTCACAAAAGGATTCTTAGAGTCATAGATCCCTTGAGAAATTATCTTTTTGAAACCTGTCATTTTCCTAGATGATCAAAGTGCAGACCGGAGGGTTTGAGTGACTAGCCCAAGGACACACGCTAGTAATGGCAAGGTCAGGACTGGAACACGAGTGTCTCGATTTCTGGCGGATTATGGTTCTTTTGCCAAAAATAGCACCTCTTTGTCTTTTCTAACCTTTTCCACGCCTTCCCCAACTCTGTTCGAGTTTTCTGTGGCCTATGGGACCCGGTGCCTATGGGAAACTTGCCTTCTGGAAGGAAGACCCATCTGTCACTTTGAATTTCATTGACAGAAGCTAGAAAATGTATGCCAAGGAAGCCTCTTTTCTCAGTATCTAGTCTCTGACCCTCTGTGACTGTCCTCCTAGCTTTTTAATCTCTGGAAATCTCATTTATTTTTTGTATCAGACTAAGTGATGAGTTTCTGGCACTAGGCTCAATATAGAATTTCACCTTCATTTTCTTCCGCACAAGTCAGGATGTGCAGTCAACTTGTGATAGTCATGGGAAACTTATGTCAAATGGCACCTGTTTTCTTCTGCATTGTGCCGTGAGACCACTGGTCACTCATTACCCGTGTAGTGTGTGGGACATGGGGCAGGGCTGTAAGATCATAGAGGAAGTATACATAGAGGAAGTATCTTCATGTAAAAGGATTAGTTTTTTTTCGGTGTGTAATATCGGGGAAGTCCTAGGTGTTTCAAACAAAACAAAACGTGTAGAACCTGAAATAAGAGAAGCCCTTTGGAACAGAGTTTGTCCTAGTCTGATAAGGCGATACTTGCTATCTTTGCTTTTCCTAAAAATCTGCTTATGATTAATGACAGTCCTGGCTCAAGATTTAGAACATTTTTACATATGTGATTTCCACAGTATTTTGGCTAGGTAAGTGATAGACCGAGGTTTGGCTAAGCTGTGTCCTTGTTAGAAAGGCATAGCGTGGAAATGAGGGATGGACCGATGGATAGGTGATACAGAACATGATACACTGAGCCTCATGGAGAGCGTCTGCCTGCCAGAATGACCAGACTCTGCAGGGAGAGCACGGAAGAGCAGGTGGCTCATAATTAAAAATAGAAGGCAATCTAGAGCCTTGCTGTTCAGAGTCTGGTCCAAGGACTTTGGAGCTTATTAGAAATAGAGAATCACAGGGTTCACCTAGACCTGCCAAATCAAGATTTCTGTGCCCATTAAAGTTGGTAACGTACTGGTCTGGATTTTATAATCAGCTCTTCCCTTTCCTGTCAGCAGAATCGATGGTGTCATTCATTTGCATTAATCCCCAGTTCTCCCTCCAGTTTTGGGATGAAGACCACAATCCCTAGGCATGGTTTTCCAGGCTCTGTGTCGCTGGCACTCTCTCCGTTGCCAGCTGCTTTCTAGTATCATTCCGTACACAGGACTCTGCGTGTGGTTTGGTAATCTCTTCCTTCCCGTCTCCTATTAGACTAGGAGTTTCTAGATGCTAGAGGATGTCTTGCCTTTTCCTGTTCCTGGAATATCATTCTCAATAAATGATCTTGAAAGGGTGGATGAATGCATGAGGGACTGGAATGACTTGTGAACCACTAAGAGCAGCGGGATTGGGGGCCCCTTTGGGCCTGTCCCTGAGCTTCCTGTTACTTATCTCAAAGAATGGTGGCCTGAAGCCTCCGCAAGAGTGGACAAGGCCAACCAGCAATGGCAGCCCAGCTTGGCTGACCTTCAGAGCTGGCCTGGATCTTGTTTGAATATCTCCTGGGTGGAAGGCAGCATTTGGGCTTTGTGGGAATATAAAAAGACCTACGAAGGGTAGAGTTCCTGCTCTCAAAGAACTTACGGTTTGGTTAGGAAGAGAAGTATTCGCAGTGGAAGAGTTTATAGTTATGGCAAGAGTTGGGTAAGAATAAAAACAGCATAGAATGGCTGCTCTCAAGCAATTTTTGATTCTCAAATGAGCAATGTAAGATCAGTGAGTATTGGGGAAGTCCAGGAGGAGGATTTCTTCAGGCTGGAGTGGTCTGGGAAGGCCTGTGGAGAAGGAGGGCAGACACTGGGTCTCGGAGGGTGGGGAAGGACGCGCAAGTCCTGAGAAGGAGAAGCAGAGAGCGCAGTGTGAGGAGGGATTCCAAGGAGGCATCTGCAACAGAGAGTGGATCTGAACGGAGTGAGAGGTGCAGGTTCTAGAATAGAGTTCTAGAATGTCATTAGGCTCTCAAGGCCAAGGCTGTGGTCCCGCGTGGTTCACATAGCATGAGCTGGGGGAGGCACAGAGAAGAGAGAAGTCCTTTGCAAGCTGGAAGAGAGAATGACTGAGACTTTGATCACCACAATCCAAATTCATCTCATTAGAATTTTTGCAGCTCATTTTTGTAGGAGGAAATGAGTAAAAAAAGGAAGATACAGCTAAGGCTTGAAAAGAGGATGATGTCACACTGCCCATGAAGCTTATTGATAGAGTGGAGGCTTGAATGGACCTCATCTTTGCTTTTGAATCCCACATTCAACTTAAGTTTACATGCAAATAAGATGAAGATGAGTGCTAGCCAGTTCTTTGTTCGTGCTTGCGCTCTGGATGTATTTCAGTGGACAAGGGAAAGACTATCTAGAAATGTGTCTGGAAGGAGGGAAGAGAGGCAGTATGTGGGCTGGTGGAGGAACTGTGTTTAGACCAGGCAGCTATTTTCAGAGGGAAGGTTGGTTAAAGGAAAGGGAGGACAATCTCAGGTCAGAGGGAGGTGGCCTTGATGGGAGACCCTTGAGGGAGGGAGCAAGAAAGTGCATGAACCTGAGCACTGAGCTGAAGCCAGAGCAGGATGCTGCTGGGCTCTGAAAGTAGATAGGCTGCGTCTGACGGGAATAGCTAGTTGGTCAAAGACCTTGGAACCAAAGTACATAGGATATCAAGTGAATTGATGCATTTAGACTTTCAAGTGCAGAAATTGGTGGTTCAAAACATTTGTCATCCTGATACCCAAAGCCATGAATTGGTTCTAAGCACTGTTTCCCAAAACTGTTGTTCTCTGACCACCCTGGGCTCTTGGAAGGGTAACACCCAAAGGTCTTTGTAAACTACTGTTCCTCCCACTACCCACCTAATACACCGAAGGGGTCTGCTACACAGCCGGGTTGGGCTGGGGCTAAGACCTCTCTTTAGGCCAGGTCACTTGGGTGTCCAGGCCCTCGAGCTAGCAGGGTTTCTGCCAGTCCAGGCCTCCTGCACCCATGGGACCTTCTCAACTGAGAGCAGGCTTGGCCCGCACCATTGCCCCACTGAGACGGCTCCTCAGGACTGAGTGGTGGGTTCAGAGCCCCTCATGCCTGCCCTGGCCCTCGATGCCCGTCCACGTCAGCTGTGTGGTTTTTGGGGAAGGGGACAATGGAAGAGGGTCAGGCAGGGCTGTACAATTTTATGATTCAGCCCTGACAGTCACTAGTGGAATTACCTGATGCTATGTTTCTCTTCTGCAAAGGGTACCATGCCGGTGGAAAGGATGCGGATGCGCCCGTGGCTGGAGGAACAGATAAACTCGAATACGATACCAGGGCTAAAGTGGCTTAACAAGGTAAGCGTGTTGGGTGCCTGTGTGTGCGTGGAGGCGGGGGGTCCTTACTAAGAGACGTGCGTGGGGACGGCCAAAGAGTAAAATTGTGTTGTGTTTGAAATCTTATGCTTATTAATTACAAAACCAACCAACCAACCAAAAATGATCTGTGTTCTTCTTTAATGATTCTTACCCCTTTCCTTCTCTAAATGCCTCTCTTGCTTCTCCTTTCTTCTAGGATTAGAGGGCGTGGAAACCCTTGCTCCATTCCCAAATGGAGCATATTGGCTTTCTTCTCAGGATTGTCTGTGTAAAGAAAACTTTTTGTTTTTTCTCTTAAAAAAAGTCTTCTCTTTATATCATGAAACACCGTTAGTGTGCCTACCAGTCCTAAAAAAACAGGCTGTCATTTACAACCCCCACATATGTACACACACACACACACACCCACACACACACAGAGATCCTCTCTTACTTGATCAACCTCAGATTCTCAATCTAATTGATCCTACTTGTTAGGAGTGAATCAGGAAGGGAGTGGACGTCAAAGAACACCTGGAAATATATAGTTATCACCTGGAAAAGCAACTTATGTATCGTGCCTTCTTTAAGAGGGCCAAGGGAGAGGTTTCCCTCCCACTACCAGGAATATCACAGTTCTGAGTCAATTTCCTTTTCCTCTTCTGCCTCCCCCTTCTTTTAATCTTCAGGACCCCATGAATAATTCAGCTGGTCAGGCTTTATCTTCACATGGCATGCTCGAGAGCTTAGAGCCCAATCGTGGCCCACTCGTCACAAGTGTGGGGGGTCCTGCGGCATCATCGTGCCTACTCATACCACTCCTGGCTTCATCTTATCTTTTCAGATAGCTCTCAAGCCTTATTTCTTGTTCCCTCACCCACTAATTTTTTTTCACTTATTTTAAATGTAATGGTATTGTATTGGAGTGCCTCGGTTTCAGTGGGCCCTTTTCTGAAACAAGGTGGGGTAAGAAATGAATAGAAATAAGTAAACCACATGCTTGCTTCATGGGAACTGGTCTATATCTTAAGGTCTTACGGCAAATAATTTCTTTTTCTAGGCTTGCTATATCCATAGTGTTTCAGATTTGTATCCTGGAGGGGTTTCACAATTAGTCTGCTCCAAAGACGCAAACCAGAAGTCAGGTTGGGTCTTGGCCCTCTTGGTTAGCAAGGCCACGGGTGGTGGTATAAGGAAGGGGTGACTGTCGTCAAGCAGAATTGAGGAAACATAGGGTACTCAGTAACGATCATAATCATAAAAACGAATGTTTACAAAGTGCCTGGTGCTCCTCTAAGCAAGACACGTGCATTAACTCACATAAGCCCCACAATGGGGGAGATGCTATGATGTTTTCCATTTTACAGACAAGGAAGCCAAGGCCGAGACATTAAGCAGGATTATATTTTAAAGACCAAGATAACATTGTCTATATTGATGTAGAGTGTCTCATTAAAACACAAGTTCTGAGTTCTGAAGGGAAGTAATTTTTTTTTCTTTTTAAAAAATACACCCACCAATTTCGGCTGGCCTGATGCAGGGGCAGACTTACGTGTTACCGCGTCCCCTCTACGAGTAGGCGCTCGGTATGGTGCAGGTCGAACTGTGCTCCCCTCCCCCCCCAAACGGTTTGTCCACGCCTAACCCCCAGCACCTGTGGGTGTGGCCTTACTTGTGCTCCCCTCCCCCCCCAAACGGTTTGTCCACGCCTAACCCCCAGCACCTGTGGGTGTGGCCTTACTTGGGAAAGGGTCTTTGGAAAAAGTGCGGGATGTCAGGATTATCCTGGATTATCCAGCTGGGCCGGTGGGATGACGAGTGTCGTATGAGACAGAAAAGCAGAGGCCACGTGAGGACAGACGTAGAGATCCCAGTGATGCTGCCATGAGCCGGGGCGCCCCCGCGGCCACCAGAAGCCGGAAGTGTCCGGGGGAGGCTGTCTTTACAGCCTCGGAAGGGAACGCGGCCCTGCCGACATCTTGGATCTAGATCTCCGGCCTCCACGGCTGTGGAGCGTAGATTGCCGGGGTCGTAAGGTGCCCACTTGGCAGTTGGTCATGATAGCCCTGGGAAACGAACACGCCCTCTTAGGGTGCTTCCTCCCCAGGACTCTGCATTCAGACACCTTTTCTTCCACCCGCTGTGGCCGTGTTTTTCTGGTAGGCTACTGGAAAGGGAATGGGAACGCTCGGCCCCTCGTAGGCGGCCCTCCCCGCCGAGCTTCACTCAGCCGGCTCTTGGCTTGTGAGTTCTCTTCCCTAGTGCGGAGGGAAAGGAGACCCCTTACCCACCTGGCCTGGCCGCTCTGCCTGCTCACCTCTCAGGGCACCGCTGGCACAGGAGGCCGTGGGCGCCAGGGCCGGTCGGGCAGGTGGCCGACGTGTCTGGGTGGAGTGTGCGTGTGGCTGTGTCTGTGCGTGAGCGCAGGGCCGTCCCGGTCACTGTGGACCTTGGATGGCGTCAGGGACGTTTTCTCTCCATACCCACCCCTCCTCGGGCCATCTTTTTATATGTTTCTGTTAACTTAGGCTTTAGCATTCATCCGCCCACATAAATATTTCACTGGAGACCTTACTGTTATTTCCTTCTTTTTTTTTTTTAAAGATTTTATTTATTTATTTGAGAGAGAGAGCACAGCCATGGGGAGGGGCAGAGGGAGAGGGAGAAGCTGGCTCCCCGCTGAGCAGGGAGCCCAGTGTGGGACTCGATCCCAGGACCCTGGGATCATGACCTGAGCCGAGGGCACATGCCATACCGACTGAGCCCCCCAGGCGCCCCCTGTTACTTCCTTCTTATTCAGAAGCCTTCTGCCTCAGCATCCCTGCTTGTGAGCGCAGTGGTTTGAGGTCATTGTAACATCTCTTCTCCCACGAAAGACTGGCTGCAACTCAGAAAACGGCACTGTCTGCGGGGCTTTGTTACTCACTCACGTCTTAGCTGCCTTGTTCAGAATGTGGTGCTGTTGGCGGAGAAGTGCCCCGTGTTGGAAGGCCCCGGCGGGCAGGCCAGGGATGTCTGGATTGTTGCTGCTCGCTGGCTCGGTGCTAGGCCCCCTTAGGACGTACTAGGTAAATGCTGTTCCATGCGTAAATGGGAGAAGGGTGCATACTGGAAGAGGAACAACGCTGACAACGTCTTTGTTCTGTAAGATAATTGGACGTAAGAACATCGGGTTGGCAGTTGTCATGTTTCTCTCGAGTGGAGAGTCCATCATATTGGGGACAGTCTCAGTAAGAGACAGACAGGCGGTGAATGAATGCCTTAAGCCGGTTTCCATCTCTTATTCTCTGTACATGTTGAGGACGGTGGTGACGGCGTGTGTCCTCTGAAGGAGCAGTGAGGAGGTCTGGTGAGGCGGCATTATCGCGAGCTCCTGCAGGGGCCGTGGCTTGGGCCCACTCCTTTTTATTATGAGTATTTGTAAACATACAGCAGGTTTGAATAGCCTAATGCCTAGAAAGAATAGTATAGCCAATTCTCATGTAGTTTCAGAATTCACATCCAGATTTAAAAATTATTAACCTTTAAAATATCTGTGTGTGTGTGTCATTTGAAAACAACTCCGTGACAGCGTACAGCTATAAGACTTAAGACCGTTTTCTGTATATTCACAATACCATTATCAATTGAATAACCATAAATTACTCATCATTAATCTTAGTTTGTATTATCACCGCTGCTCCGTCCATGTTCAGAATGCCTTGCGTATTCCCCAGCATGTGTTTTTACGATTGGTTTGTTCAGTCAGAATCCGGAAGGCTGTTCCTACTTGAAGTGTCTCCTGCTTGTCCTCATTATGAACAGTAGCCCCTTCTTGCCTTTGACTTGTCGAAGAGACCAGGTCCGTGCTGGACCAGTCCAGATGCTTGCTTGTGGTTTTTCTGGGCCGTTTCTTGAGGAAGGAAGGAGGCAGCCACAGCCAGGTTCATTGTTTCTCTTGTAGCTCTGGTTGAGTCCCACTCTGGTTCTTGACACGCTCATTGCACATGGGAGATCAGCCTGGACCCCGGGGCCGAGGCCACTTCCCAAGCGTCCGGTGTCACCACGTAGTTTCAGACCTTACCCTCTGTTCACTTTGAAAGGAGGCTTGTGCTTGTGTATGTGTCAGGCCATCTCAGAACAAGGTAAGGAGTCCAAGCAAAAATAGCAGAGTAAATTGGAACATCTTACGAGTACCGGGGGAGAGAAGAGGCAGGGGAAGTGAAGAGAGTGCGTTGCCACTTGGGGCCAAGGTACGTTCTGCGTTCCTCAAGATAATCTTAAATGTTCTTCTCAACTCAAGCACTGCTTACTCTCTCCTTCCCTCAGGTGGCCAGAGTCCTCTCTCTAAAAACATGGGTAGGGTCTGGAACATGCTGTCCCTCCAGACACGATGTGCACAGACTATGTGGGTGGGGCGCTCAGGGCTTCACAGAGTCTACGCAGACACGGAGTGACGCCGTCACCATCCCATAGGACACACTGATCGATGACCAGAATATGTGCTAGTGAGAATCTCTTCCAGTTTTAAAATGAGTCTCACCTTCTTTATCTTTCCGCATCGTCTTAAAAAAAAAAGATACATGTGATGCGTTTATTAGCAGTTGATTTTTTGCAATACGAAAAACTAGTTAAAAGTTACATGTGGTTTCTTTTTAATTTACCACTCTATTTTTAAATGTACAGTTCAGTGACATTGTTTACTCACAGTGTTATGTACAACTGTCACCACCTTAATGCCAGAACTGTCATCACCCCAAAAGGAAATACGTGGGGTTTGGCCATTAAGCAGTCACTTTCCATTGCAAAGCATTTCAGATCCTTTCCTTGTGCAAGACATCCACTAATCTGCTTTCTGGCTTTTTGGATTTGCCTTTTCTGCTCATTTCACATAAATGGAGCCATTCGGTATGTGGCCTTTTGTAGGAAGCTTCTTTTTCTTAGCATGATGTTCAAGGTTCATTCATGTTGTGGCACCTTTCAATACTGCATTCCTTTTTGTGGCTGAATAATATTCCACTTTATGCATGTACAACGTTTCCTTTATCCATTCACCAGTTGATGGACACTTGGCTATTGTGAGTAGTGCTGTTACGAACATTCATGTATGAATACTTGTGTCAATGCCTATTTGTAAGACTCTGAGTGAAGTTACTGGGTCACGTGGGCGCTCTCTGTTTAGCTTTTTGAGGAGTAGCCAAATTGATTTTCACAGAGTCTACACGGGGTGGCATTCCCACCAGCAATGTAGGAAGGCTCCAGTTTCTCCACATCCTTACCACCAACTACTTATTTACTTATTTAAATACTTTACTCTAGCCACCCTGGGGGTAGGAAATGGTATCTTGTTGTTGTTTTAATTCGCGTTGGCCTAATGATTCGTGATGTTGGGTGTCTTCATGTGCTTATTGGCCATTTATTTGTCTTCTTTCGAGAAAGGTCCGTTCAGACCTTTTGCCCAGGAAAGAGGATCCATGGATGTATGGTGGATAATTGCTAGGTTTAGTCACTATGTTTGTGGGTTCGTGATTTGGGCATAGTTTCTGTGAGACTAGATTTGGTAGGGGTGTGTGCGTGTGCACCCGTGTGTGCGCGCACAGCTGCCGGCATGCAGATGCTGAAAAAGATCTACTTACCAGAATCGACTTTGTGTTTTATGAGACACACTTTAGGTTGTGTCCTGTCCGGAGCTCCTCTGACCTACAGGAATGCGCCACAGCAGACTCTAGAAAAGGTCCGCATCTTTACATGTAAACCTTTAGCTCTGGTTGAACTTTCGGGAGAAGTTCTTTCACCGAAATAAATTTGTTTTTTTCATTTTCACATAAACATCAAAAAGTGCCAGAAATGACTTTGCTCTCTGATTTTCATCTACATTAAAAAATAAAATTTCACTCAGCCCTCGGCTGATCCCTGCCCTTTGGAAATGGCTAACCTGAAACCGTGCCCTCTCAGTGCAAGATGCAGAATGAACAAGGAGGGGTTTATGAAAAGTCTCTCGCTTTCAGTTCTTTATTAACTGAGTTTTAAATACAGTAGAATTTTCCCTTTTAACGGTTTTTGGGGAACTCTTAAATATTCTGAAATATTTTTAGTTCAGGCTTCTACAGAGGCATCGAGTCCCTTTGGGGTCAGTTGGGACCCTTTCTGTCTTTCACTGGGTGAGACCAACATGGTGGAAAATCCCTACTGACGTTCTCTTTCCTTCCTCAGAGCCCCGTACCTAGAAGCTACCTGAACTACCTATAGGGCTTAAAAATACACAGTTTTCCTGGGCTTGTTTTCCACAGAAGTCAAGACAACAGATGCGTCGTAGGGTGGGAAATCTCAATCTGACCCCTGGGAGACAATGTGTGGTGTGATGATGTAATGGAATATGGGGTCACATGGCCTGGTTTTGAATGTAGACACTTGCTAAACAAGTTCCTCGGCTGTAGAATCGAATTCTGTTCCTCAGTTTCCTCAACTGTAAGGCAGAGATAATTACATACATGGAGCTCAGTAGGTTCCTGCAAAAAACAAAACTGAGACCACGTGAACACGTGGGCAGTCACGTGGAAAGCGCCTTGGGAACTTAGTAACTGCTGGGACTGTCGGGAGAGCTGGTTGAATAAGTTGCACGTGAGTGTGACTTTATTTCCAAAGCGCTAGTTTCTAATCCTGTGTTTAAGCGCCAGGGTTGATTTAAGCTATTTTTTGAGTTACCTCTTGGGCGGGCGGTAAGAGAGATGGAAGGGGTCTACTGTAAGAATTGTACCAAGAGACTTTTCTCTAGAAAAGTAACACCGTCTCCACACACTTAATACACCTTTGTTTGTACTTCCTGCTGTTTCACGCAGGGCAGTAGACCAAATCTTCTTTTTCTGTTGGCTGCCCAGTCGATTGAGGTATTTGATCTCTGTGGCAGTGACCTCAGAGAAGCCCGATTTCCCTTTAGCAGCACAAATGGGTGTAATTTTGGAAAGTTGCCGAAGTTTTCATTTACCTAAGGCAACTAGAGTTCCTCTCTAGCAAATGGTGGAAATCAATGATAATAATAAGCATTAGAAGTTTCAGTCCGTGGCCAGTTCTCGGTGGTCCTTTAAGAAAAAATGGCTCAAATAATGGAACACATTAGGCATATCCCAAAATCAGCTCCTTTGACCTCGGGATGCATTCCTATTCTGCCAGACGCCACACGACTCTGGATCTCTCCAGAATAGACTGTCAAGATCTGGGGCCCAGTGGGAAGGTGGGGTTGGTTCCTAGTGGATTTTATTGTAGACACTCGGCAAACCCAGCGTCACTTAACAGAGAATCTTACTGGCTAGGATGTAAGGACCTTTGGTAAAGGTGGTCTGAATCCCATGGCTACAGTCTTTTTTTTTTTTTTTTGGAAAAGAAGATTTTCCAGATCCCTTGGATGCACGCGGCTAGACATGGGTGGGATGTGGAAAAAGATGCGCCACTCTTTAGAAACTGGGCGATCCATACAGGTATTAAAGCCCCCCCTTCGCATATAGAAGCAGGCCCTGTTTGTTGTGCTTTCATACCTCCTTCTTTTTTTTTCTTTTAAAGATTTTATTTATTTGATTGCGAGAGAGAACAAGTGGGTTGGGAGGAAGGGGCAGAAGGAGAGGGAGAAGCAGGTTCTCCGCTGAGCAGGGAGCCTGATGTGGGGACTCGATCCCAGGACCCTGGATCATGACCTGAGCGGAAGGCAGACGTTTCACTGACTGAGCCACCCAGGCGCCCCGGGTACCTTCTTCTTCTTCTTTGTTAACTGACGTATAACTGACAAATAAAATCATAAGATATTTAAGGCCTCCCATGATTTGATGTATGCACTGTGAAAAGATTCCCCCCATCAAATTAATTAACACATCCATCACCTCTCATATTTACCTTTGATTGCTTTTGGTTTTGGTGAGAACGTTCATGTTCTACACTCTCAACAAATTTCGATTATACATTACAGTGGTAACCATTTAAAAACCTTTTTTTTTTACTACTACTCGTGAAAGATAGCTCTGAAAAACCTGTGGCGTGTCCCCAGGCACATCCAGGACACATGGGGCACAAACTCCATCACTCAGAAGTGATTCTTTGCCCATCCTGTGGAAACTTTGTCCTTAAATTTCCTGTAAATGTGGGATTCTGATTATGTTCCCCATGAACTTACTTGTTCTGGAGTGGTAAACTTGGTTTGAATTTATCTCTCCAAAAGGTAGTCAAGAATATATTCATTTATAACAGAATTTGAGTAGGGAGCGCTATTTACAAGAATAGACTTTTTACTAATATTTGAGAGTCATTTGGAGAAGGGACACTCTAGTTATCTGGGCTTGAAGGCGTCCCCAGCCTGCTGGCTTTCTCTGTTACTTACCTTGACTCTCCGTTCAACCATTATTAATTTTTTTCTCAAGCTGTTAGGTAGAGCTGGGATGACCAGTTTGTCCCAATTTGCCCAGAACTGTCCAGGTTTTAAAACAAAAATTCTCACATCCCAGGAATTCGGTCTCGGTCCCAGGCAAACCAGAACAGTTTGTCACTGTCGTAGCCTGGAATTAAACAAGGATCTCTGTACTACCCGTCCAGCAAGCCTATGTTTCCAGAAACTTCTATTTTCCCCCCTCTTTTTCTTAACCTTCATTTTTTTGGCTATCTTGTTAGGAAAGCATCAACCAGGAGTAGATAAACCTGACCCAAAAACATGGAAGGCGAATTTTCGATGTGCCATGAACTCTCTGCCCGACATCGAAGAAGTCAAGGATAAAAGTATAAAGAAGGGAAACAATGCATTCAGAGTGTACCGGATGTTACCCTTATCTGAGCGACCTTCTAAGAAAGGTAGATATTTACTGACTAAAACAATGGGCATGTAAATATATATCGCTGTACCTCTGAGGTTTCTTTAGTTCCACATCTGTGGTCACTCTGAGGTGAGAATACTTGTCCACACTGTGGTTGACAGTCTTCCCTTTGCCTGGCTGGGGGAAGTGACCATTGGGTCACCAAAGGCGGTCAGGGAAACGTGGAATTTTGACCACGGATTAAAGCGTGTATGGGTTCCTCGAGAATTCCAGAAAGAATTGCGGGGAAATGGTTCTCTGTACGTTCCTCATGAATTAACCCCAAACTATTGTTTCTGTTGTTGTTGCCACAGGAAAGAAACCAAAGACAGAAAAAGAAGACAGAGTTAAGCACATCAAGGTAATCTTTGGTTGTTCAGAGAGAAAGCCAAAGTTGTGACCATTTTAATGATTCCTGTTCTGTCTCATAAAACCAAGTAACGTGATCTCTGTAAAGTATTTAATCTTTCTTCTTTGGCTCTTGTGTTTTATGTGCTTTCATGTCTTCTGTTTGGCTTGTCCCCTCGAGCAGACTCCGGTACACGTATCCCCTGCTTAATCCAGTTTCACTGAGCAGTTTGTGAATGAAATCACAAATTCACACTGAGCTGGACTCCAACCTCCATCTGGTCCCCACGACTGTTGCCAGCTGGTCCCTTCGTTCTAGCTGAGCTCCAGCAACCAGCTACTCTCTGATCACATTATTAGGTTTTCAGGCTATTAAATAGATCTTAAAGTCTATGAAGTATTATATACTTATATTAAAGTGTATCAGCTCTGTGTTATGCTTGTATCCCATGACAGGCCCTCAGGGTGGAGGCATGGAGGTCCGTGTGAACACCTTATTAGTGTGGTTCTCACTAGTCTCTCTCTGCCCCACCGCAGAGCCCTTCCATAGGGATGTGTGTGCATGCACCTGTGTGAGCCTCCCAGTAGGGCTGTTGTGGTCTGGAGTCCCCTGCGGTGTGAGGAGCCTTGTGCCTAGATGGCATGGCCCTTGTCAAAGAGTCAGAGAACAGCCAAACACCTGTGCAAAATTGAAGACGAGCTCCGGTTGCTAAGGGAAGAGCAGACACTACACTCCCGGGCCTACAGACCGTCAGAGAGAAGGTCGTCAGATTGTCTTAGGGTTCACGGCACTTGGTTTGCAGATGGAGAAACTGAGGTTCAAGGGAGTTGAGTGACGTGGGCCCAAGGGCGGTGGACACGTGGCCAGAGTCGCGTGGTCATGCCAAGTATTCTGATTCCTAACCCAAAATCACTGTCGAAGGAGCAACCCAGACTGTCCAGACAGCACGATGTTTAAAAACAAGCCGGTTGGTCCAAATAGTCAGACAACCATACAATATTTACTTCTGATCTAAAGTCAGACTTGTGAAGGTAGATAGAATTTGAGGGGCAGCTGAGATAAAACTGTTAAAGTTTCGGAAATATTCACCTTCCCTTCAAAGTGGAAAACAAATATTTTCAGCAGAATATTTTAGTAGTGACACGTCCAGTTTCACTCTAAATATTTTTAGTTTGTGACTTATTTTAAATATAGCACAGTACTGAGACCTAATTTCGTTTTAACTTTTTTATTGTGGATAAATTTTATGCACACAGGAAGGAGACGACTGAGGAGAATTTTCTCTGTGACCGCCACCCCAGTTTCCACATGAATAGCTCGTGGCTATTTTGTTTCAAGAGTGGGTGCCTCCATCCTTGTCCCTCCAACCCGTAGGGATGACTGATATTCGGCCATTTTTGACTCACAAAAACCATTTCATATGGTTCAGCGCACTATTCGAAGCAAATCCCACATTGTATCATTTTTCCCCCATAACTGTTTCCCCTAGTTCCCCCATAACATTTTTCCCCCATAACTATTTCAGTATATACCTTCAAAATATGGGCACTCTCTAAAAATAACACAGTATCATTATTGCATCTGAAGAATTAACAGTAATTTCTCAATCTCGTCAAATATCCAGAGTTCAGATTGCCAGTTGACTCGTGAATGATGTCATTTTTATACAGTCTATTTATTTGAATTAAAATCCATATAAGGTTCACATATTGTGATTTGCAGGTATGTCTCTTACATTTTTGTATTTTATTTTATTTTTAATTTTTTAAAAAGATTTTGTTTATTCATGAGAGACAGAGAAAGAGAGGGAGGCAGAGGCAGGGGGAGAAGCAGGCTCCCCACAGAGCAGGGAGCCCGATATGGGATTCGATCCCAGGACCCTGAGATCATGACCTGAGCCAAAGACAGACGCTTAACTGACTGAGCCACCCAGGCATCCCTCTTACGTTTTTTCTTAATCTATAGGTCTCTTTTGACATCACTTTTTAAAAATTTTATTTTTCCTTGCAGTTAAAAAAAAAACAACTAGTTATTAGTTGTATCAAGTTTCTCAGAGTTTGGATTTTTTTCTGGGGCCTACATTTTAGTGAGTGTTGTTTAGTCAGAAAAGTGTGACTTCCCCACAAATAGGTGACTTTGAAGAGTTTGCTGCAATCTTGAGTATGACTATGTCGTATTTACGACTATTTTTCTAGCATCTAGCTCAACGCCTGGTACAGAACAGATAATACATTTTCGATCACTAAATAGATGCACAAATAAATAGAACGTGTGAGGCACGAGTGGGGGTTTTACATGGCAGTGCAGATTTAATTTCCCAATCTCAGTTAATAGACAGTGCAAGTGGAGTAACCGAGGTTCACTTTCAGCAAATCTTGCTCAAACGTACCTTCCATACCCCATTGGATATCAGACGCCAATAATAAGAGAATACCATTAGCTTAGGTATGTCTAAGCAAGAAAAACTGCTTGCAATGAAACCATGGCCCATAATTGATTACGAGGCACATCCTATTTTAGGGCTGTGGACATTCGAGGAGACGCGGAGTTTAGAATTGATGACACGGGCTGTTCTCAGAAGCCCAGGACATGGCAGTGTCTTTCCCATGGCTGCTCAGTTGAGCAAGCTGTGGAAGGGGCGGCCCATGGTGAGGCATGGCCATGATGGCCCAGGGAAGCAAGTGAGAGCTTCCTTCTTAGATGGAACTGTGTGGGTCAGGTTCCATCCCGGCAAAGTGTCTGTTGTGAAATCCTCTGGTGACAACAGTGTGGTCAATACCTGAGACTTGTCCCTCAGAGGGACGCTGTTGCTTCAGCAGAAAGCAGGCGATTCATCAGAAGGAAGCACAGCCAAACTTTTGACTTGAAATCTGCTTGCCACAGCGTAGCCTCAGAACGTAGAGAAGGCCAGTAGCCTTCCCGAGCTCTGTGGTTGCGGACAGCTAAGGCCGGCCATAGTGTTCAACAAATGTTTCCGTAGAACGCTTCCCAAGAGAACTCTCCAGCTTGTCCGGAATTGTACAGTTGAAGGACTTTATCCTTACCGAGCTATTAATACGTTACTTTTTGTTGTCACAACGCCTCAGCTCTGAGTTAATACGCCCTGTGCAGATATGCGACAGGAGAGACTAGTTGTGCTTCCTTCACTGAGAACATGTGTCTCGTGTGTAGGAACCCGGTGGGAAAATTTGCTATTGAGACAAGCTCCTCCCAGTCTTCATTCAGTTCGAGTTGAAGTTTTAACTAGCAAATGATGTTTAGAACGTGTGGGCTAAGTGTCAGAATTTTTTTGGGGGGTCACTCGGGCAATTTATCTCCATGCTGTTATGTTCCCTCAGCAAATAGCTTCCCCAAGATTGGGAAACTGAGGCCTACTGGCCATGGAGTAGGTGCAGAAACTCTGCCTCGATATACCTCAGTGTTCTCTTTGTGAATATATAGGCTCTGAACTCAGTGAGCTGTGTTTTGCTTGAGCTGGGCCTTGCCTGTGTGGGGGTCACTGGCCATAGAAGGAAATAAGACGAAGACCCACAATAGTGAACATACTATATTGTGTGTCATCAGTGCATGCACATGTTCCAGAAAAATGTCACAGGGCCAAGATCAGTAAGGAGAGAAGGGGATAAACAGAGGGGTGGTAGTGACATTTTTGAGCCCCTACCAAGTTCTGAGCTCTAATTAATATGTCATCTAGCTCTTCCTGGGGTGGGCAGGTCATCTCCTGTTTGCATACAGGAATTGGAGGCACAGGGGGTGAGTAATTTCTCCAAGGTAGCACTGTCGGGATTTGAATCCAGGTCCGTCCAGCTCCCAAACCCACACTTTCACCACACCTGGTGGCTCTGGGCCTTTAGGAAGCCGTGGGGCCGAGCCAGGCTTTGGGGCGTGGATCAAGTCACATGGTGGTCAGTCCCCAGCTGCAGAAGCATCACAGGAAGGCCAGGAAGTTAGAGTTGCTGTTTGGTCTCCCCTGGATGAGTCAGGAAACTGGCTTAATTAGAGCAGGAGTCTGTGTGAGGCAACAGTGGGAAACAAAAGACTGTGGGCGGGGAGGATCAGAAATGAATACTTCCCGACTCCTAGGATTGTTTGCAGATGAAGCATGCATGCTTTGGAACTATAAAGTGCTTCCAGATCAAAGCATGGGTGCTGTGATGGGAACTGTATTTGAGGAGGGACAATTGAGAGCAGGTCACCTGGAGGAGAGCAGGCCCAGTCTGTATTAGTTCTGAACACAGACCTCTGGGTCGAAGTTACAGAAAAGCAGGTACTGGTTTTTAGCAGAACTTTCTAATCGAGCTGTGGGCTCTAACGGTGACTTGAGCTGGGTTAAAAGCAACATGCTCCCTGTCACTGCCCGAAGACCACCTGTCAGGGCTGGTACTGGAGCAATCCCGTCGTTGGTTGGAAGAGGGCTTCAGTTTTCAAACGTTAATCAGATGGAAACACACACTGGCAGCCCTGGTGAAACACAGACAGGGTCAGAGCTGCCCCGGATGGAGCAGAGAGAGGGCTTGCCTGCCCGCCTGGTGCTGGGCCTCCCCCCCAACTCCTGGCGTCTCTGGAGGGTACTGCTCAGGGCTCAGCCCGAAGGCCGGGCGGCTGAAGAAGCTCGATGGGTGATGTGCAGTAAGGCTTGGCTGAACTCAGGCAGAGCGGAGCATGACAGAGTTGATATTTAAGGGGGGGGGGGTTCTCCTGGCGGTAAGAAGGGAAGGAGGGGAGAAGAGCGCAGTGGCAAGTTAGATGAAGATGGTGGCCCTCGGAATGGAGCGGGGGAGACGTTGGAGAGGATGCAGAGGGCGTAGACAGGAGTGGATCATGAGGGAACGTTGGGAGTGGAGCACGGTGTGTGGGGAGGAGGGTGAGTTTAACTTGGAACGTGTTGAGTGTGAGATGACTGAGAGCTCTCTGAAGCAGATGTCGGGTAGAAAGTGGGAAATAGCGGGCCCAGAGCTCAGGTAAGTGTGGGAGCGCAGGGGTGTGGTCACGTACGCAGGAATGGTACTGCAGGCCTTGACCGCAGGTGCCTCGTCCAAGGAGAAGCTGAGTGAGAGGGACACGGAGACTCAAGCACAAGACGAAGAGGAAGGGGAACCAAGGAGAGAAGTCACAGGGGGGTTGCAATGAGAGTAGGAAGAGAATGAAGACAATTTAGTTCCAGGGAAGGAAGGGAAGGGAGGGAGGAAGGGAGGGAGGGAGGAAGGCAGGAAGGAAGGGAGGAAGGAAGGATGGAAGGAAGGGAAGGAGGGAGGGAGGAAGGAAGGAAGGGAGGAAAGGAGGAAGGAAGGAAGAATGGAAGGAAGGAAAGGAGGGAAGGAGGGAGAAAAGGAAGGGAGGAAGGAAGGGAGGGAGTAAGGAAGGGAGGGAGGGAGGAAGGAAGGTGTCATAGGACTGGGCAGGAAGTGTCAGCCTGTTTTACTAGCAGCCTCATGATGTGGAATGTGCATTCCCTCTGGGCTTTTTATTTATTTTTATTTTTATTTTTTTAAGTAGGCTCCACACTGGGCTTGAACTCACAACCCTGAGATCAAGACCTGAGCTGAGATCAAGAATCGGGTGCTCAACCGACTGAGCCACGCAGGCGCCCCACGCCTGGGCTACTTTTATGAAGCCCAGCTGTCAGCCTGAAGTTTCAGTTAGTAGAGAGACCTAGAGGTGTCCTTAAATTTGGCTGCAAGGAGACCGGCTTTGCACAGATGACTTAGGGCATCTCCGGCAGCGGGGGGCTTGGTTGCAGATGGAAAAGCTCCGACGGCCATTGCATTTTGCCTCAAGGAAAGGGACATCTAGACAAGGGGCTGTGGCACAGGGATGAAGTGGAGTGGACTGGGAGCAGAGGCCGAGTGGCCCTCTCTGTCCTCTGACTCGGGCCCACCGCAAGCCCCTCCAGCAAGTGCAGCTTTTGAGACCAGTCGAGGATGTGTTACATTAGAGGTCTCAAGGGAGTGGCTTCTGTCCTTGGACCGACTCTCTTGTGTCAGTTTGCTTTTGCCCCAAACCCTTAAACTGCAGGCCAAACTTTAGAGAAAAGGTTCTTGGGCATAAAGATTTGACAGAGTGAATGCGCCAGGGAGGGTCTGAACCTACGCATAGTCTCGGTTTGGTTTTCTTTGGGGCAGAAACCAGAGTAGTTGACTGGAAACCAAAACTAGTTGACTCACAGGAGGGCCGATGTCTAAAGTCAGAAAGGGAACAGAAAGAGGAGGCCGGCTGAGGGTTAATCAGGCCAGGCCATGGGACAGCAAGGTAGGGGACAGGGCGGGAGTGGGCACTGTACAGGGCCAGGAGACGCTGGACAAAGAGCTCTCTGCACAGGTTCTTTTTTTTTTTAAAGATTTTATTTATTTATGTGACAGAGATAGAGACAGCCAGCGAGAGAGGGAACACAAGCAGGGGGAGTGGGAGAGGAAGAAGCAGGCTCATAGTGGAGGAGCCTGATGTGGGGCTCGATCCCACAACGCTGGGATCACGCCCTGAGCCGAAGGCAGACGCCCAACCGCTGTGCCATCCAGGCGCCCCTGCACAGGTTCTGTAGAGAACTGTGCACCCCCTTTCTTAAGTTGAGTTCCTTGCTTAAAAAAAAGGTCTGTAGTTGAGGTTTCACTGAATACAGTGAAGGTCCTTGCTCTGCGCCCCGAGTGGAGCCCTTTTGGAGAGATGCTGGCTACATCTCACTGGGCAGTTGACTCTGCTGCCTTGCAGAGTGACTGTACCCACGAGATGGTTTGCACTGAAGACTTCAGAAGCAGCAGGCCATTGTTTTGAAGTGGGATAGGAGGAGTGAAACCGTGTCCGAAATAGTCCGACTCGGTCTCCATTGGTAGACTTCTCTCAGAGAAGGAGTGCAGGACTCAAAGGAGGGATGGGGTGGGAGGAAGACCGATAGTTCTGTCTGAATCTCTGTTGGGATTCGGGCGGGCTCCGTGAAGGCAGAAAGCTCCTGGAATAGGCTCGTGTTGCGGGACCAAAGACTGAGTTCAGTCCTTGGCTCTCCGTAGGCTAGAAGTACTGTGATCGTGGAAAATTAATTTCGTCTCTGAGTCAGAGTTTTCTCAAGTGGAAAGTGGTAGAAGTGTCACTTGCCACGAATTAAATGGTAGATCATGTGAAACACTCAGAGGCCTTCAGCTGAGATCAGAATAATTTAGGTTTTTAAATATATGCAAGTCTGACTGCCTCATTACTTTTATCAGAAACCTAGAAACAGAATGAGTAAAATAAATAAATAAATAAATAACCTGACAACAAAAGAAACCCATACAGATTAGCAGGTCTTTTGATAATTCCTTCAGATGTTCTGTACATGTCTCCTTTTGGGCAGTCAAGGAAAAGGAAGTGGCGGAATGAAATCTGGGGCATGACCAGGGGGCGGGGGGAGACATGGGAAAGGAGTCCCGAGGGGGCAGCGAGAGAGGCAGGTGCCATGAGAAGGCAGAGAATTGTAGTAACATCGGACAGTCATGTTGTCAAGAGGGACAGTGCAGTCCTTCCTCCCTGTTGGATGTGGGGTTGAGGGACAGGACTTGAGGACAGGTCACCGTACCTGAGAGCAGTTTTATTGGCCATCTTTATTTATGCTTGCGTAATGGAAAGCGTTAACTTGAGAGTAAGTGCCAGGTGCCTATTTATCACGTTTAATCCTCACATCATCCCTGGGAGGTGGGTCCTCAGTTTACCACTGTCTGCAGAGCCCTGGAAGAGGCTCCAAGAGGGTTCAATCTGGTCCTGCATCCAGCGTGCAGTGGAGGAGCCAGGCTCTGACCCCTGTGTGACTGCAAAGCCTGACAGACAACAGGCTAGTCATGCCAGCCCCGCAGGAGCCCGGAGCTTGAGGCTGAGGCTGGAGTGGCGGCCAGACCAACCGCAGGCTCTGACACGGGCGTAGGGGAGGAGGCGAAGGTGGGAAGGGCAGAACCTTGTTCAGAAGTTCATCTGTAAAGGAAGAGAAAGGATGGAGACTCAAGTCACAGGCAAACGACTTTTCCCCAGAAAGACCTCGTAAAAAGTGGAAATGCAAGGTGCTGCAGGAGAAAGGGGGGCTGGCCTGGGACCTGGGCCCCTCCTCTGTTTGCCCTTTGGTGCCTCCTGTCAGCCATGCACGTGGGAGTTGTGTTAGGACCGAGCTATATACTGAAGTGATGTCTTTCACGCTGCAGTTGCTTATCACGGTGGGCGTTTGCCAGGTTGGGATCGGGCAGGAGCAGGTAACCCCCCCTTCCCTCTGTGGCTTCCCTAAGATTTTGGGGGGATGGAGGGGGTTCATCACTGATTGTAGGCAGCACAGAAATAGACTGGTAAGTACACCCGCATGCCTTAGAGATGCCCACCGCTCTGGATTTTTCAAAGCACAGGCATATCTACCTCTAACGATCTTCTGCTCCCGTCTTGTGTTCTTTCTGCCCCACTCTCCATCTTGGTTTCCCAAAGGAGCTGTCCTGTGTGGCTTTTGTTGTCTGACTCGATTGCTATCATAGATGCAGATGCAATCTTACCTTGAGGAAAAGCTCTCTGCTCAACATGCTGAAAGTCAATGGGTATCTCAGGACTGGCTCCCTCACAGGTGCTTGGCTCTGTCAGAGGTTGGAGGGTTAGGGCACTTGAATAAAGCGGAAGTGAGAGCTACACTAAGGACGAGGAACTTGTTGCTTCATTTCATTAGTCAGGAATGAGTAGCCTCTCGGGCTCTCTGGGACATTCAGACACTCGAACACTCGAAAGGCATTTGTGTGAAGCCACGGGGTGGGGTTGCCCAACTGGACTCCACTGGGGGAGGTGGCTTCTGCGCAGTCTGGCCCATGTTACCGGCCACCTGCCCAGTGATGGGTGCTCAAGTGGTCAGGGTCCAGGGCAAAACTTACCTGAGGAGAAGTCATTCACAGAGTCCCCTGGCTTCCTGTTCTTAGCCCAGTGGTGGAGGTAGACCTTTTCCTCAGAAGTCATGGTAAGAGAAGTGGCGTGATTCCTTCCTTAGAAAGCGGGAGTTGACCCTTCTGAGCTCTCCCTCCCTCTGAGAAGGAGGAGCTGGCAGCTAGGCAAGAGGTTCTTTCACAGTTACGCGGCCCCGCTGAACCCCCAAACTATCGTCTACAGGTGTGAGCCTTTCATAAAAGCAAACCAGATGCGCTCTTACCCTTTCCTCAAAGGAAAACGAAAGTAGGCAAGTCCCTGGCAGCATACTCTGTGCAGAAACGTGCTGCATTAGCTCCAGTCTGATTGAACTTCGTAGGGAATGCATTCAGGGAATGATCGGGACCCTGGCAGCGAGAAGGAAAAAAAAAAAAAGTAGACAGAGGGTAGAACTTAAGCTAAGAAAAAGGAGGGGAAAGGAAGTGTTCTCAATTCTTTTTTCTTTTCTTCTTCCTAGCAAGAACCAGTTGAGTCATCTTTGGGGCTTAGTAATGGAGTAAGTGATCTTTCTCCTGAGTATGCCGTCCTGACTTCAGCTATAAAAAATGAAGTGGATAGTACGGTGAACATCATAGGTAAACTGTTTTGACATCTCATTTTTTCTCTACACGAGCAGCCCCTGGGGTCTAAAATTTGTAAAACGTGATTTGAAGTAACATAGTCAGTGGGAGGAGGTCTTGGAACCATCTCAAAATGCAAAGTTCCAGCCCCCAGACTTTAGGGCTGAAGAATAAAGGCCTTTGAGGATCAGATAAAGGAACTTTTGATGGGTCAGCCTCAAGAAAATAGGCCAAGAGTGACTTCCCAGGAGACTCCAGTAGATGAAATGGGGTTTTTTCCCCCAGTGGCTCATGATTAGTGGTTCTCCAGCTTTCAGTAAGCCGCCACATGGACAAAAGTGTTATTCTTCACTTCGGAACGAGGAGACGGAAGACCTGACCTCACAGGTCCCCTCAGAACCTGCCACAAAACTGGCGCTCATCTTATAAATGAAGGTACTGAGGCTCAGAGACCTGTGGCCAAATGGCACGCTCTGATTCCTCAAAGATTCTCGAGCACCTTCCCCAGACCAGACTCGGTGCTAGAAATAGGTTGGGGAACAGGACAGGCCCCATCCCTAGTTCATGGAAGGAGACAGCAAACAAATATGGCCACAGATAACTACAGCGCTAGCACGTGTGGAACATGCTGTGAAGAAAAGAACAAGGGAGGATGTCCGGGGCCGGATTTAGATGGGACGCTTCTCGAAGGAGTGGCATGTCCTCTGAAGTGGGTGGGTGAGGGGGAGCCCCGGACTGCCAGCCATGGACCCCCACGTAGGAACCCGCTTGGAGGGCTAAGGCAGTCCAGAGTGGCGGAGCAGGGGTGAGCCTGGGGAGAGGGCACGTGGTCTGTCAGAGAGGGACGAAGGGTGGAGCCCTGGGACTTTTCCCCAGGGAGAGGACACTGGGCTTTGTTCCCAAACCGCTGGAGGGTGTGTTTCAAAACAAAATCTTTTTTTATTGAAGTATGAGAAACAGTCAAGTGCACAACTGTTTTATACACACACACACACACACACACACACTCACACACACTGTAAGCCCCACCCCTTGGAGGGCTTTAGGCAGGAAGGGGGCCAGAGTGAACTTCATCTCAGCCAGATGCCACTGGGCCACGGCGCTGAGTGATGGTGGAGGCCCTGCGGTGAGCTCGTCTTGCAGCTCCAGCCCCAGAATCCAGAACCGGGCTTTGCCCTCGGGCAGCCTGTGGTCCATTAAACTCTTCTCCATTTTCTAGACTGTCAGGGCTTCCGATGCTGGTAAGAACCAGTGAGATCACGCAGAACTAGGAGAGCAAACCTCCCACCCAGGTGCCTTCATTTCCTGATCCTCGGCCGAGTACGGACAGGAGGCTGCGGATGCTACGAATGTTAGCCCCCCACCTCCTCGCCTGGGGTTTGGTGTTTGGGGAGTAGGGTGATGTATGCAGGGACTCCCTCGAACGCTGCGGGCTTTGGCAGAGCGCAGAGTGAGGGAAGGACGGGAGCACGCGCCTGCCAGCCCCGCTCACCTCAGTGTCGCTGAGGTCTTACAGACGCAGTGTTCTTCCCGCTTCCCCAAGGGAGTGAGGCCTTGCCTGACCAGCACTCCAGCCGCCCGGAGCTGCTTCACCCCTCCTGGGTTCTCGGCTGTCTTCCTGTCCTCAGCGGGGACAGCCTCTGGAAAGCCTTGCCCATTCAGCCCTTTAAAAAAAAAGAAAATGTTGGCTAAGACTCCAGGCACTTTTTCTTAAGATTCAGCTGTTTTGACCGAGCTGGTTGGTTTTGAGCTCTCCTTCATTTATAAGGTGAATTCAGCCTCAGGTAAAATGGCAAACCAAAGTCACAGTGGTACAGAGTTTTCTTCACTTTTTTTTTTTTTAAACATCTGGTTGAGTCTATGGCATGTAAATTCTTTGTTGGGGTGATTGTTCTTTGCGCTTTGATATGATGGCTGCTATCAGGATTGGTGCTAACTTAATGAGTCCTTAGTTCCAGGGCAAAGGCGGATGCCCAGTCTGGTTAGAAAATCACCTGCTGGATTCGATGGGTCTGTTCCTTGGCCTAATAATAAAATAATAACGGATGGCAGTACGGGGAATCTGAATATCTCTAATTAGTTGGTGGCCCTTACAAAGGCATATAATAATACACCAAGTGCATCCATGCAAGTATTTTAAAGAAGAGGGTAATTTGTGATCATTGTTAACAGTTGCACGACCTCGGATTTTAAACCCTCCACACAGCTTTTGTCTCCACTCCCACGGTGACCATTAATTAGCCATCCCCAGCCTTTGTGATTTGTGGACAGAGGTGAGGAGCACACGGATTCTGACTCCAAGGCCAAGACAGTGGAATTTGAAAGACTCTGTCTTGACCTTTTATAAAAGTGCTTTATTTGAAATGATACCATTTCTTGCTTTCAGTTCCTGTGTCTCTGAGCCCGGAGTTCATTCCAGTTATGTGTTCAGGCACCAAGAAGAAAGTCTCCAGGTGTTTCTTTCTGCTTTTATAAGCATATATGTGGACAAGTGTTTCAAAACACTGAAATGAGTGTTTTATATGGTAACAGTTTTTCACATGATCTGTCGGTTCTTAGCGAGGGAAATAGATTGAAAACTGGTAAATTAATCCAGTGAAGGCCAGCCTCCTGGTACGTTTTTATTCCAGACGGGGTGAAGGTCATTGTGAGTGAATCCAGTAAGTGGACGAAATGGGGAATGTACAGTGGTCCCGACATGGGAACTCTTGCTTGATGGCTGCTATGGTTTACTTTTGTTCTTGCCGTGAATGATAGAGCGCGCGCACACACACACACACACACACACAGAGGCAGGCACACGCACACAGGCACACACTTGTGGCTTTCGGCCGGCTGGGCCCGGGTCTTGCCATCGTCTTGTCCTTAACAGCTCAGCGAACTTTCCGACTTAGCCAGTTGTGCTGAGACACCAAAAAGCAGCGCGGTGTCTCAGCACTTAAGACTTCTCTTCCCACGTTCCTTCTCTCCTGGATGATTAAATGGCCCAGGCGAGCACGCTCAAAGACCTAACCCTGCTTTCCTTTGAAGCGTGGCAGAAAAAGAAAAATACTCCTTATTTTTATTTTTACTTTTCTTTAGCATTGAATTCTTTTCTGTATGTGGTGACTTCTGTTTTTAGGAAGCGGAAGACGCCAGCAACATGTTGAATTGTTCTGACAATACCCTGCTGGCATCCTGCCCAGGTTAGCAGTGCTTTTGCTGAGCTGTATTGAAATCTTCTCCAGGCCAGTGTAAAAAGTTTGCAGGTGCGGACGCTCTGTCTGAGTTGCCCAGGCAGTGCTTTATAACCCCATTGTGTTTCTTGATAAAAGGTAACCCCACCCTTCAATAAAGCAAAGACTGCCGTGAAACAGGGAGGCTATTCATTACTCCCAAGTCAATCAGGCAATCCTTAGTGACTAGACATATAGCCATTAGGAAATAATGCAATTGGGATTTTGTCTGCCCACAATGCACCTTATAGGATGTACTTTTTTTTTGGTAATGGCTTCCACATTTGACTGACTTGCAAAGTAAAGCTTGAGTAGCTCTTTCAGACAAGCTTAGAAACTCAGCTATCACCAGGGACGACTTGCAGTTGCAAGAGAACAGATTCACAGCGTAGAGACCACCTTGGAGTCCCCGGGAGGGCCTCGTGGTTATGACTCAAGGTTGGCAGCCTCTGGCACCAGAATTCGTTATGATTTGGGGGTGGTCAGAGGCGAGGCGAGGCTGGAGAGCTGTGTCTTCAGCTTTTTCCGGTCCCTTTGTTCACTCTTCTTTTTTGCTATTTTTCCTGGTGCTTAAGATGTAAAAAACTCCATCTACAAGATAAATAAGAGCTTGAGGTGGATCTTAGATGGAAGGCCCCCCCTCATTGGGGGAGGGAGTGAAGGTCTTCGATGCTCCTTCTCGGTGGGCTGTGTGCCGTGCTTCGTGCCTTCTTTGGGGAGGGCTGAGCTCTTTGCATCTCAGGAGACAAAACATCCAATTGGACCAGAACTCCTAGAAAACTGTGAGCACCATGAAACTCCATGTGGGATGTGAAACCCAAATGTCCCAATATATCCAGACTCAGACCCAGTAGTGCACCTTATTTTTCTTCAGGGGACTGGAGCTGGGGAAGCCTGGTCACAGAAGTGGGATGGCACGGGACACTCTCAGTTGCCATGTGCCAGCACGAGCCTTGGCAGTAGTTTGGCTATTGCCTTTTTTTTTTTTTAAGATTTTTATTTATTTATTTATGTGACAGACAGACAGCCAGCGAGAGAGGGAACACAGGCAGGGGGAGTGGGAGAGGAAGAAGCAGGCTCCCAGCGGAGGAGCCTGATGTGGGACTAGATCCCAGAATGCCAGTGGGATCACGCCCTGAGCCGAAGGCAGACGCTTAACGACTGCGCTACGCAAGCGCGCCTGGCTATTGCCTTTCAACCTTGAGAAGTTTTTATTTGCCCAAGAGACCTACCATGTTTTTTTATGAGGCTATATATTTCTCGCCCTCCCCTCTCCCTTGCCCCCCACCTCCTTCATAATTATCCATCAGCTCCTCCTGTCTCCCCTCATGTTTCTCAAATCCAGCTCCTTTTTTCTCTCTCTTTTTTTTTTTAAAGATTTTATTTATTTATTTGACAGAGATAGAGACAGCCAGCGAGAGAGGGAACACAAGCAGGGG
>NC_048235.1:13036202-13102947 GCF_002007445.2 Ailuropoda melanoleuca | reverse complement strand
GAGCCTGATGTGGGGCTCGATCCCATAACGCCGGGATCACGCCCTGAGCCGAAGGCAGACGCTTAACCGCTGTGCCACCCAGGCGCCCCTCCTTTTTTCTCTTTTTATTTCCCCGTCACCTTCACCCTTGCCAAGGCTCTGCTTCCATTCTGCCCCCTCCCCATTCATTCACCACATGGAGGGATTTTTTTTTTAATTTTTAATTTTTTAAAATTTCGTAAAAAGATTTTATTTATTTATTTGAGAGAGAGAGCACGAGCGGGGGTGGGGCAAAGAGAGAGGGAGAAGCGGACTCCCTGCTGAGCAGCAAGCCAAACTCGGTACTCGATTCCAGGACCCCGAGATCATCACGCCCTGAGCCGAAGGAAGACGCTTAACTGACTGAACCACACAGGCGCCCCGGGATTTTTTTTTTTTTAATGCCTGTCTCACCATGCCACCATTGCTCCCAGGATGAAGACCCAAGTCTCTCGTGTCCCCAGAGTCCTGCTGACCTGTTCCCTGCAGACCCCTTTTATATTTGTTTTTGAACTTGAATTATTCTGAACATTTTGACTTCCATGTGCCTTTCTCTCGAGAAAGCGAGGTGGGCTGTGCGTGTTGTCCTCGGGGAGCAGCCGTGAGGGCTCATCCACACAGCACAGAAAGACGTGCACGTTTGCCGGGGAGTGTAAGCTGCCACCCCGAGAAGTCTCATCCACATGTCCGCTCCCAGACCATCGACCCTTGAGATGGATTGATTAACTCGACCGAGATTCTATTGGGACAGATTATTTGCTCGCCTTTATAATAGCACGTGGCACTGTTTTCTCATGGGAGTGCAGGCTGTGTACTGCCCCAGCCCCACTCTTGCTTCGCCCTGACCTACGGCAACCTGTCCAGGTGGGCACCAGCTGCAGCTGGGGCGGGCTGGCCCGTGCAAGGCCCAAAGTCCATGCTCTGACATCATTCACCCCATGGTAACCGTCTTTCCTGTCGTCGCTCCTGAGTATCTCACCCAAATCATGGCTGCATTTTATTAAAACAAAACAAAAAAACCCACACAGATTAGAAGTTAAAGGCCATAGGTTCTAGACCTACTTCTGCAGTTTTTTACTTACACATGACCCTGGGCAAACTCCCTAGCCTGTCTGAGACTCGATGTCCTGAAATATAAAATGGAAATAATAATACTGATCCTGCCTACCTCCCAGGGTTGTTGGGAGCACAAAATGAGCGTAATGGAAAAATCACTGTGTAGTTAAAAGGTGGTAAAATAATATGATTATGATATTATCAAAATCACAGTAAAACATATTTGAGTGAGGAAAGTAGCCTCCCTCTGTGCTGCATCTTCAACGCTAATATGAACAGTTTCAGTTCTCGAACTTTCGGGTGGGATCAAGAAGAAATTTCTCTCCCTAGTACTGTGGATAGCCTGATTTTCTATGCCCACTGATAAGCTTCATGCCCAACCCTACAGACCCCTGAGTGACCTTGGAGGTCTACCTGGCCTCTCTGGGTTTCAGCTTTCTTTAGCTATAAAGTGGTAGGACCCCCGCCACCCCCCGACCCCTCTCCAGAGCCCCTTGTTTTCGTTTCTAATAGTCTCTGCTCTTAAGAGCTTTCTGTGAGGCATGGGGGCACTGCTTTCTCAGGGGGAGGCCTACATTAAGTCAGCAATTGTTCATAAAGTTGGAATGACCTTTTAAGGAACCAAACTGGTTCATCAGTAAGCAGCCATGAATAATATTGTTGTAATTCTTAGCAACTAGGTCCAGATAAAATTACATTCCTGTGAGTGACTCTTCTCCTGATGGGCTGACCTGATGTGCCGGAGAAGCTTAGTGGATTGCTAGCCCCCTAACCACTGGAGAATTTCCCTGGCCCCCAATACAGAGCTGCTGAAAAGCAATTTCACTACTGGTGATGAGCCCAGAGTCTCATTGAGGTGAGATTCCTAAGTTTTCATCCTCAGATGGGCTTAGAAGGGCAGGAGCAGCCCGGTGGGAACTTGATGAGCCCTTCTGGTTGGGGAGACCGCCCTGCTGCGTGTTTGAGTTGAGCCTCGGGGTCAGGGAGAGTGGAATTTGGTTCCAGGTTCTGCCACTTACCGGCCGTCTGACTTTGAATTAATATTTAACTCTCCACGATGCCTTTCCTCATATCTAGAATGGGGACGATAATTGTACCTTCCTTGTGGTGTCGTGGAGTCTTCCAGGTGGGAGGTCAGGGGTGAGTGGGAAAGGCAATGATGAGCGCTCGGGAAGCATTCGGTGTTGTTACTATTATTTCTCAGTCAGGGTACTTGGGTGCCACTTTTTTTTTTTAAGATTTTATTTATTTAAGAGGGAGGGAGGGAGAGAGAGAGAGAGCACAAGCAGGGGGAGCAGCAGAGGGAGAGGGAGAAGCAGGCTCCCCACTGAGCAGGGAGCCTGACACGGGACCCGATCCCGGGACCCCAGGATCCTGACCTGAGCTGAAGGCAGACGCTTCACCGATGGAGCCCCCCCAGGCGCCCGCACGGTGCCCCTCCTGACTTGATTCGCTGTAGCAGATTGCTAACAGTTGGCTATGTGTGTGTGGTTTTTGACTGTCAGGAGTCAGTGTTACTGTCTGTGTTGTCACTTGGGGCAAAAGCTGGTGGTTTGGGGAACTCATCAGTGAGAGAGAGATCGGTCAGATGATTAGGGCTAGTGCCGAAAGCATCCAGGGAGCATCTCAGATGTTGGGAATTCCTTGCTTTTCCTTTGGGCTTGCAGCTTGTGAGTTGGGCCCCCAACGATGTTCAGATATTAAGTGAAATAGAGGAAAATGAACCCCTTTTCGGTGTACAGTTCTGTGAATTTTGACAGAAGCACTCAGTTGTGTAACCACCACTATATTCAAGACCCAGGACATTTTACCACCCCCAAACATTTCCTGCCCTTCCCCCCGGCTTCTGGCGATGATGGCCCACCCTGTCTCCATCACTTCATCTAGGTTCTGAAAAGCCCCCTTGCCGGAAGTCTTGACATTTGCTAGGAAGCGTTTGTTGTCACATCCGGTGTTTGTAAGTGGTCATCTCCTGCGGGACTCCGGCTCCGGTCGCTGAGCCTCGGTCTGTCCCCTGGTCAGTTTGTTCAGCAGATCTTCCATGGAGCGGCTCGCGGGCATAGGCCGTGAGCCTGTGCTGGGACTTGGTACAGAAAGTTCTAATCCCGGTTCTCAAATCTCTCAGGATCTGCAACTTGGTGGGGAGGTGACACACACAAAGAAAAAGTTAAAGGGAGATACTTAGACTTAACTTGCGGTATGAGACAGAAGGTCAGGCAGTGTGACAAGGTTGCGCCATGTTGCTCTTAGGGCCGAGCAGTGGGGACCGTGAGGGAGAGGTGCTCTGAAAGGAGAGGTCCGTCTGTTGTGAGGTGGTCAGGAGAAGGCTCCAGAAAGACAGAGGCATTCGGAATACTGCCTGTTGCTCCCCCTCCCCTTCCAACCCGTGTGTTACTGCCTCAATGAAGCCTTTGAGTACTCGGACTGGAGAAAAATAATCCACTTTCTCAACTCTTTTCATGTGGCCTCTCCCTGGCCCCCTTCCCTTCTTTTTCTTTTCACAACTGTCCTGAACTTAATCTCTAGAGCATTCCTTGCTGGCCCGGAGCCCTACCAGAGTTCTCACAAACCAGGCCGTTGACTGCTTGATCGTGCTCTGCCCGTCCTCCTACTTGACAACAGTGTCTGCTACAAGTAGGTGCTCAGTTAAATCTCCCGTGAGCTGAATGACTGACTGAGCTGGGCGTTGTGGGGAAGAGCAGCGAGGGCGAGAATTGCTGGTCAGAGCCAGGGCCTCTGTTAGGGTAGGAAGACATTTGAGCTGCAGCCATTGTGTAGACCCCCAGCTCGCTTGCTGTCTACTCGGAACAACAGGGCAAAAGAGAATTGAATTTTGGAGTATTGGAAGTTAGAGCGGCTTGGATTTAATCGAATTTATAGAAGAGCTTTATTGCCTTCGTGGGTAGGGTATCTCTCGTAGCCAGCCCCTCCTCAGACACACGCACGCGCCCCGTTTGGTTTCTGTCTGCCAGCTGCTTTCAGGACTTGGGAAATCTTGTGTTCCTGCCGTTTTATCTTCTGTGGGAGAAAAGGCAGAAGAGGCTTGAGAGAGGTCAGTGTCGGCGCTCAGTCTGTGTCTGGTGAGCTGCATAATTGATGCCCTTCGTGCTCAAATAGGATAGTCCAAAGGATAAAGTAAGACTCCGGGAGTCGGCCTGCCATATATAGCCTGCCTTCCTTTTCTTTAATTTTATCCCGTCCAGGAGAACCTAAACAACATTCCATTCCCCTTCCTCTCTGAATGCTGCGGCCTTGTGGAGGTTATCACATCCCCGCATCTCCTTCCCCCAGCTGCTCGGGTGCCTTCCCTCTCTTCGTTCCAGAACTCGAGAATTCTCACTCCCCTCTCAAGCCTTCTCTGAATAGAATCAGGTCATGTTCTCTCTACGTCATGCTAGTCATTTCACTTCTGTCCAAAAAGCAATTAAAACAGGAACTCATTTTTTTTTAAGATTTTATTTATTTATTCGACAGAGATAGAGACAGCCAGCGAGAGAGGGAACACAAGCAGGGGGAGTGGGAGAGGAAGAAAGCAGGCTCACAGCAGAGGAGCCTGATGTGGGGCTCGATCCCACAACGCCAGGATCACGCCCTGAGCCGAAGGCAGACGCCTAACCGCTGTGCCACCCAGGCACCCCAGGAACTCATTTTTAAACAAAAATACTGGAGCAATTAAAATACCGAGCAGTTAAGACCAGAACTTGTCCGTGGTGGCAAAGTTCTCAAGAAGATCGGGACATGGTGGCCTTTTTGTGCCTAACCCGATGGTCGAGAAACCGTGAGGGACAGAGAGCCCTGCCCATAACCCGAACTGTGTGACTTTGGGGAAGTTAATCTCCCTCTCTGTGCCTGAGCTGCTTAATGGATAAAAGGATTAGATTAGGAGGGCTTGCCTGTCATTCTCGTAGGGGAAATGTTAAAATAACTTACACAGGCATGAGTAAAACGTAGATTATGATGGCAAAGTATTTTGAGACCCTTGGGAAAACATTGTTATTCCTTTGTTGTTTCCATTTGTTTATCGGTACCCGTCTTCAGGGATATTTCATTCAGTCAGTTGCCAACAGAAGTACAAGGTCTGTTCTGTTCAAAAGCAGGGGAGGGCATTAGAGGCTTTCAGATTAAAACCACCCTGAGATATCACTACACACCTTTCCAGGTGGCTGAAGTGGCACAGTAGCGACGCCACCAAACGCTGGTGAGAACGCGCGTGAGCTAGGCCATCCATCCGTCGCTGGGAATGGGAAACAGGATAGCCACGCCAAGCAGTAGTTGGCAATTTCCAGTAAAATGGAACATGAAGTTACTATGTGATCCAGCAGTTGCACTCGTGGGCGCTTATCCCAGGGAAATGGAAACTTGCATTTATACAAAGCCTGTACACGAATGTTCATGGCAGCCTGGTTTGTAAGAGCCCGAGAGCCGAGCCAACCCAGAGGGCCTTCAGTGGGCGAACAGGTAAACAGACGGTGGTGCCGCCGCACCGGGAGCATAACTAAGCAGTGGAGAGGAGCCGTCTGTTGACAGCACGACAGCCGCGTGCGTGACTCTCCAGGGAGTTATGCTGTGTGAGAAGAGCTCCTCCCACAAGGTTACTGTGCGAGCTCATTTATGAAACATCTTTGAAAGGACAAAAATCATGGAACTGGGGACAGATGATTGGATGTCAGGGGTTAGAGACGGTGGGGAGGAGGGGCTGACGGGAGGCGGGTATAGGAGATGCTTGTGTTGATGGCCCTGGTTCGTATTTTGAGCATGCTGGCGGACACATGAAATGACATGTGTGAGAAAATTGCATGACACTAATTGCACGCCCATATGCACACACGCAGAGCAGTACGAGTGAGACTGCGGATAAACAAAATGTGTAGAATGTTATCGGTATCAGTGTCCCAATATAGTGCTAGAGTTTTCCAAGATGTTTCCGTTGAAGGAAATTGGATAAGGGCACCCAAGGTCTGTCTCTATTATTTCTTGCAAGTGTACGTGCACCTACTACAATGAACTCCAGCTAAAAGGTCTAACTTGAGGCAGGATTCAGAACCAAGGTGGTGGGAATTCATCTTATCCGTGTCCTGGGGAGCTGGTGGGCTCATCTGTGTGAGGCTTGGGGAAGCGTTCTGTCCCGTTGTTCTGATACTTCCTGCCTGGAGGGTAGGAAAGGGCTGGGAGCGTGAACAGAGCCCCCACGCTGGAAAGGATACAGTGGGGTGGCTTTTGGTGGTCCTTTCTCCTTAGTAAGATTTGATTATGTCTCCCTGGACCCAGGACCTGGAAAACAGCACAGCAGTCTTCCTTTGGAGCAAGAGCAGGAGACAGAAATGGGTCAAGTTTCAAAGCGCTGTCTGTCTGGCCCTAGGGATATGGCTCTGGATATGGCCTCTGGTCCTGCAGGCTTGGCTATGACTGGGTTGAGTTTGGGACATTGCCACATGGAAGCACCACTGGCCAGCCTGCTAGAAATAGCCCCGGGGAACCAGGTTCCTGGCAAATGTCTCCTGCTTCTCTGGAGACATTAACCCAGAGCTAAGGCCGTTCTTCGGTTTCACGGCCGATGACGTGTGGTGACTGAGAATCTGATTCAACTCTTTTGGGAAAGGTGGTCTTTCTTGAGAGTGCATGCTAGAATGCTGAGTCGGGCCTTGGTGCTTGACTGCTGTCTTTTCTTTGAAGTTGTAGGACAGTCACATCTGGACAGCAACATCGAGGATCAGGAGATTGTCACGAACCCTCCGGACATCTGCCAGGTTGTAGAGGTGACCACCGAGAGTGACGAACAGCCGGTCAGCATGAGTGAACTGTACCCTCTGCAGATTTCCCCCGTGTCTTCCTACGCAGGTAAGAGGGCAGCAGGGAGCCTTTGGAGCTGAGCAAGGATTGGGGGGGAGGGGGTAGCCTCTCAGTGTGGGGCCACCCACTTGACCGCACAGCCAAGAACCTCTCCTCTATCCTGGGAATTATTCTTGCTTTATTTTCCCCACGAACATCTTCTTGGGTACTTGTGTTCTCAGAAGACAGGGCCACAGCATTTCTTGACTTGATCACCCATAATGTTTTCGTGCACGACTAACAATATTTCTTTGGAGAAGTAGTTCATTGAAGTCTGTTTTATTTGCATAAATTATCAGAAATCCAGAAGGGTGTTTTCAATGGAATCTGAGTTTAACCAAGCTGGAGAGAACCTTGAAGACCATTCCTTCCAGCTCCATTAGATTTTTTGGAAGTGAAGGCCCATATTCTGGGTCACATGGCCAGTGAGCATTTGGGTCAGGACTTGAACTCAACCTTGAGACCTGGAGCCTCATTCCATCCCTCCATGTTTACTTGTTTCCACTTATTTTGCCCTTCTCTTTCAATTCAGTGCAGCTTCGAATCAGGCCAGGTGCCTGAGCCCGGATCTGATTCCCCAGGGAACAACCATAGTATGACCCAGGAATTGACCCAGATAGTCCTAGGATTAGAACCAGTCAGGTGGTGCTTCCATCTTTACAGAACAAAGTGGTGGCTCCTTTGCCTACCACCATTACATCGTCTTACGCTCTCCGATGAGCTCCATTTAATTTTCCAGGGAGTCGACTATAATTAGAAATATAAATTCTGAGTCAATGTTATTGCTTGGAAACATTAAAAATAGAAAGCAGAGGCCCTCTCCTGAGGAACCACAGTCAGCTCTAATACGCATTCAGGAATCTTCCCAGCGAGCTCTATGTGCGTCCAGGCAGTGTCCTCCAGCTAGGGTGCCGCCCCATCCCTGGCACACAGTCAGTATTAGAATTAGGTTGATTTAAATGACAGGTTCTTGGTGAATTATCACTCACCTAACCTTCTATTTTCTGAGCATGAACTTTCTATATTTTTAGCTTATTTTTTAAAATTGTGGTTAAGTGGACATAGCCCAGAATTTGCCATTTTTGCTATTTTTAAGCGCACATTTTGTGGCAGTGAGCTCATTTGCGTTGTTGTGCAATCGTCACCACCATCCAGCTCTCTAACTTTCTCATCTTGCAAAACTAAAACTCTGTCCCCATGAAACACTCAGTCCCCCTCCCCCTCCCTGCAGCTCCTGGCAACCGCCCCGCTCTACTTTCTGCCTCGTGAGTTTGGCTACTCTCGGTAACTCACGGGAGTGGAATCATACCGTGCCTGTCCTTTTGTGATGCGCTGATTTCATCCAAGGTCCTCAAGATCCTGACTTCCTTCTATGCCAGAAGCGTCGAAGGCACATGAGAGCAAGCCTTGGCTACAAGAAGCTTATAATCTGTCATAGAGGATAAGCTGGTCATGGGTTGTTTCATCCTCCCCTACCTGGGCGAGATCCTTGGTGGTCTTTGCCAGGCCCCAGTAATAATTACTACTTGCTGCGTGGTTATGGTGCCCTGGGAACCGTGCTCCAGACTTGGAGGCAGCCGACTTGCTTCATCATCAGAAGAATAACTCGGTCAGCCTGGGAATCATCGTTATTCCCTCTTTAAAAATTAGGAACCTAAGGCCAATGTGGGTAAGGCGCTGTGTCCGGGGAAGAACGGTGGTACCACCCACATGTGGCTGGTGCCAGGAGCCCGTGCTCAGCCCTCCCTCGGAACGCTGCCCTAGACCCTGCCCGGGCTCTGTGGTGCAGAATGCATCCGCACCCCTGATCTCCAGGGCCCTCTGAGGGAGGCAAAGTAGCATGTTTATGCCTTCACTTTACAGTTGAGATAACACTCGGCTACTTGGCTTATGTTTACACAGCTACGGCTGAAAATGTGTGACTTTCCTCTACATTGTGCTGCTGCGGGCATTATTCTACCCCGTATAGCTTTGGTCTTTTTTTAAGGGTTGGAGCTTCAGAACAGACTTTTCTGTTTATCTGTTGAAGACTTCCTGAAGCCTTCTCGAGGCTTCTGCAAAGATGTCGTCTTGCTGTTTTGCCCTCGGTGGCATTTTGCCTCAGCAGAAGAATCCCAAGGACAGCTGATACTGTGCAGAGAGAGATGAAAATTTCATTACCCTTTTCAGGACATTTGCATAGATTCGAAAAGAGGGATTGCAGTGCCAGGCTGGCAGGGAGCAGGAGTTTTGTTGGAGGCTGGCTCTTCAGTCTGGCCTTTGGTTCTCTCCCTTGTTTTCATTGTCTGAATTCTCCAGAACCTTCTGGAGTGAGGCTCATTGGTTGGAGCCAAGATGTTTCATCACTGCTGCTTTTCCAGAGCTTACAGACCCGTAATTTACCTGCAAGGGACTGTGGTTGAGCTCTTTTGGTCAAGGAATTTTATAGCATTCTTCTAGGAAAGGCAGCTCTTGGGTCGTCTTTCACCCTTCTTCCTTGATGTTCCCCGATAGGATAGGCTGCTTGTCTGTTTTTTTTGTGATAAGTTTCCTTGGTTTGGACTGAAATTCAACTGAATTTCAACTTCCTCTCACCAGTTCATTCACTTGCTTAGGAAACTGGTATTTGGAGGCTGTTGTTTGTGATTTTATTTTTTACCCTTACCGATCGTTGAAATATAATCCAGTAGTGTTCCAAAACCACAGTCCGTTTTGCAAGTCCGTCTTCTCTATGGTCTATGTTTTGTGGTGAGCAAGAAAAGAGGAGGTTTCTTTGAGTGGATGTACTTGCATGGGATGTTTTAAGACAATATAAATTTCTCGTTGGATTCTTAAAACTTTCATCCTGCAGAGAGATATCCCAGAGCCCAACTGTAGGAAACTCTGGAGGACAGTCTTTTTCTATTTAAAGGTCTAAATATGGTGGCCTCTTGCCTGATGTATGTATGGCATCAGGATTTTACTAGGTTATTAGTAAAAGAAAGCCATGGTCGTATTTTGTGGAGGGCTGGACGAGAGGATGGAGAAGAGAGCGTAACAGAAAGGATTAATTGGTCATAACCGAGAAAATGGAGATTTCCTACTGACCAGCAACTGGCTATAGCGACTTTGGGTCCTCATGGAAACCATAGCAGCCTTGCATTTTGTTGGGTGGACAAAGGTAAAAGTACTTTGAAACCAAGAAGACTCTGATTTGAACCTTTTGATTGAGCTTTCTAGGGAGTTGAGGAAAGGATCGAGGGAAGGAAATCCTTGTCAATCTTATTACTAAAACTTGTTGAACAAGAACCTTCCAGAATATGTACTAGGGTGTCCGAATGCAAAAAAAGGCTTTAACATGAAACCTCCTGTTTCCCTCCCCAGAATGTTCCTGAGGTGGCTTGACAATAAAAACTGGGCTGAAGTGGTGTGTGAAGCTAAGACTAGTGTCCCCCTAGAACCACAGATCGGGAAGAAGAATCTCTGAGATCCACCTGTCCCAGGGTTGATCCCCTTCCTTCCCAGCAGTCACTTGCAGGGAAACTGGGACCACAGTGTTGAAAGGAGCTACTCATGGACCTGTTACTGCTCTGCAGATACTTTCCGCTTAGTCACGCCCTGCTAGTGAAGCAGCTCCCATTTTTTTTTATTCCATTATATTCACACCAATAAAAAGACAAATCTAAAGTCTTCAAAGGGACAATGAAATAACAGGGCAGGCGGATGCTCGGCGGTGGTATTGATTTGGACACAGCAGCTGCAGGGAACTCATTTGTGACATAAGAAGGGATCTTGAGAATGGCAACAGTGAAGGAAAACCAAGGAAACGGAGGAAGATGGTCCTGTGTGCACCCCACCAAGCCGTGAACCGGTGATGTCAGGGCAGCTGTGAGAGCCAAGCTTATTCCGGAGAGAAGGGTCTCGGGTCCTCAGGCTGGAGCTGAGATGGCGCAGTGCTCCTGGGTGAAAGGCACTCAGGGCCATTCTTTTAAACAGTAAGAACTAGAAATCTCAGCTTGCTAGTATGGAGAGCCTTTAGCCTTCCTTCAGAAGCAGGTGATCTTAATGTAGAAGCCAGGCTCTCGACGCACATTTGGGTTATAGCTGAAAACGTCGGCTCAGAACACGTACGCCTTTTCTTGTCTCAGACTGGTTCCCTGCAGGTTTGAAAACTGGGTGCTTAAGGGCAGTGAGCCTTCCGATCTTGTTCATGGTCTCTCCGAGGTCTTACCAAGGAGTCTGCCCAGGGTCTGCCTGCCACCCCCTCCCATAGCTGGGGTTGGGGCTGGGGCGGAAGGAATCCCAGAACCTTGGTGTTAACTGCTCATTTCCGTGGATTTCCAGGCCCCCCCCCACATGTCTGTTGGCGTCTGTTTGTTTCTATTTGAAGGCGAAAAGGAACAGAAGATGATGGTGTTTACGGAAGGTAATTAGGAGCAGGGAGGGTCTAGACATGTGTGAAAGGAAGAGGAACCCTGGCTTTGGAGCACAGAGAGAGCTAAACATAAAAATGGAAAGGGGATCTTGAAATTTCAGCCGGAGCAGCAGGCGGGGGTGCGGGCAGCGGGGCTGCTCTGTGTCCAGCACCCAGAGCCCCGGAGTCAGACGGGCAGTTTTGTTTTCTCTCCTCTGCTCTGACTCAGGCCACAACTTTGTCAGGTTTCTCAACATCTCTGTTCCTCATTCTGCTTGGGAGTGGCCATATGGATTCCTGCCTCCTTGGGATACTGAGCCAGCACGGGGGCTATGCGAACAGGGTTTTTACCTTGCTTGTGGCTGCTGTCGCCCGTCGGCCTTGAGAGCTAGGGTCACCGTCAGCTGAGGCGAGGCCTGCTCCGGGCTGCTGTTGCTCCCAGCTGGGGATGCTTTGGGGAAGTCTGCTCAGCATGAGGAGAGGCCAGGCCCGAGCTCTGGGTGCTCCCGGTCGGCCCTCGGGGATCGCTCATGCCCTGGGGGGAACGTCACTGGAGAAAGGCTCCAGAGCAGGCCCAGGGTGGTCAGCATTCTGGGTTTTGTGTTGAAGGGATGAACTGTGGCTCAGTTTATCCGTTTGTTAGCCTGTTAAGTCATAAGAGATCCTGCTCTGGGGCTAGGGCTCCGAATGGTCGAAAGGGCTCGGTCTGGGCTGGAGGCATCTGGTCCCAGCTCTACCACCAGCCAGATGTGAGCCTGGAGGTCAGCCAGTCTGTAGGTTTGGGACAGAAAGAGGTAGAAGGTGCTAGAACACCTGAGCTCTTCTGCATAAAGCGGGGGCGATAGGAGCTGCTTCCCAGCGAGGATCTCTGCGGGGGCTAAACAAGGCCTCTATAAACGTTCGCTGTGATGCTCTCTCTAGGCCTTGTCCACAGAGAAATGGCCCAGACTCAGGGATCTCTAGGGCTCAGTGTATTTCTCTACCCTCTGTGCTTTCATTTCTCCATGCTGTAAACACTGAAGAGCTGCACAACATCCATTTTTTATTTTAAAAATTAAAAACATTTTACTTAAAAAAATAAAATTTTTAACTTAAAAGATTATTATTTTTTTATTTTTTAAAAAATCTGGTGTTATATGTACAGGTGATGTGTGATCGCTAGCTATCGACTTAGACTCTGTCAGTCTAGCCTGTTGTGCGAATCCGATGTTGAGCGAGGCCGACGAGCTCAGGACAAAGGCGTGCTGTCATTTGAGTGTGCGCTGTGGGCCAGGCCCTGTGCTCGGCTTTTTCCCACACATCCTCTCACTGATTCACCGCCTAATCCTCTTTGGAAGATGTTAATGCTCCCATCGTACAGATGAGGAAGCTACGCTTCGCGAAGTTAGGGAACCGGCTCTGTGTCTCGCAGCTGCGAGATGGAATCAGGATGGTAAGCGAATTACTTACCTGTTGCTGCGTTAAAACAGAACCACAAACTCAGTGGCTTAAGACAACACACATGTATTATCCCACCCGATTCTCAGGGTCAGGAGTGCAGGCATGGCTTCGCTGGGCTCCCTGCTCAGCGTATGGCCTGCACAGACCTGTGGTCAAGGTATGGTCCGAGGCCGCTGACTCGTCTGAGGGTGGAATGGTGGAGAGGAGATCTACTTCTAAGTTCACATGATTAGGGGTGGAATGTAGTTCTTTGTGGGGTGTCAGACTGAGAGCCTCAGTTTCTTGCTGGCTCTTGGCTGGAAGCAGCTCTTAGTTTTTTTGTCACGCAAACCCAGCATGGCTCCTTGTTTCCTCAAAGCCAACAAGGGAGAAAGTCTCCTCACAAGACAGGATTCAGTCTTACTTAACATAGTCGCATATATCCCATCGCTCACTGTGTTCTGTTGCTTCAAACCAAGTCACAGGTCCCACCCACATTCTGGAGGAGGGCATCCCAACAAGCAAGTAAACACCAGGAGATGAGGATCCTGGGAGCCACCCTAGAATCTCTCCACCACCGTAACCCCGGTGGAGAATGCAACTTTATAAACCGAAGCTCTACGTATGAAAGGGATAGGAGGGAAAGGAGGGATCCGAGTAAGTGGGGGTGACCCAGCAAGGCTCTGAACTGGGATTGAAATGAACTAACCCACAGGGATTGGAAGAAAGCATGAGTGGGGTGTGTGGATAGAGCAGCCCTGAGGAAAGGGGGTGACGTGGATGCAGGAGACAGCAGAGGCCCCGGGGAGCAGGGAGCGGATTGGCACCGTGGGGGCCAGCACCCCAATCCTGGGAAGTAGCGGCCAGGAGAAATCCTAGCCTGGCCCTTGGAGAGGGAGCTTCCTCCAACTCCAAAACCTTGCTCAGACGAAGGGCCAAAATCAGAGAAAGAAAATCCGCTCTAGCTTCTCCCAAGTGCAGATGTTCCCTGAGCCTCACAGAGAAGGTGAAGGTCATGAGTTCACTGACCCATTTCTCTTTTGAAAAAAAGAAGTGCTGATATATTTTGTAAACACCGCCTGAGCCTCACCACAGTCTGAGCGGCAGGAATGATGGCCCTGTGTTTTTCTCTCTGTGAACAGAAAGCGAAACTACCGATAGTGTGCCCAGTGATGAAGAGAGCGTTGAGGTAAGCATGGCGGCCGCCACTCGGCTCCACCAGACGCGGTGGGAAAGCCTTCCCCACCAACAGGGAAGGTGCCCTGCGGCTAGTTACGTTTCTCTACGTCTGATCACGAGTTCTACTGGAGGAGTCTGTGTGTGTGCCGTAAAACAGACATAGCATGCACTTTTACCGTCCTTTTGGACTTTGAATTATACTTTTAAGCTTTGGGAGCTGAATGGGAGGAAAGAGAGTAAAGTGTTCCGACTAGAAAAAGAGGCTATGACGGCAGGAAACGGAGACTGAAGTGGAGGCCGGGAATCGTTGCTGTTGTCACCACTATACACATCCCAGTTCACCAGCAGAAACGGAAGGGCCACGTGGCCAAAAGCAGGGCCCGGAAGTCACTGTCAGCAAGTGCTCAGCAAAAGAACCTCCGTGTTTACCCAGAGTCCCCTCCCTCTGTGGTCCATGCCCAGAGGCTAGGTGTGTGTTCAGTCTGAATTTGGAGTCGCCTGCTTCCCATTCCCCTGCTCCAGGCTGGGCTCACACAATGGCAGGAAATGGCTGTAACCGCCTGCTTTGTGTCTGTGTTTGAGAGAGAGAGAGAGACTGACTGACTAATGGTTGTTTCAATTCGTGATTTCCCAGTGTACTAAATACTTCAAGTGGAGTCCAGGAACTCTGAAAAGACAGGAAGTGTAGATGCTCACAGACAGTCCAACCCTGTTTCGTCAAGGTCAGAAATTCCAGCTCCTTCTTTGAGTGCAGCCACCCCTGAGACCCCCTGTTTGCTTGGCACGCTGGAGCCCTAAGCCGTACCCATTTAAAAGCAGTGGAAAGGCATTCACCCTCTGGGTTCCTCACTTCCCTTTCTCTTAAAGCACAGATTGACTCAAAAGACAGGATTGGGCCATGAGTGAGGAAGCAAGACTCTATGACAAACCAGCCGTGATGACCTAAAACCTACTTCATGATCAGGCTGGGGGGCTGGGGGAGAGGGGAACCAGAAACCAAGTTGCTATCTTGTTTTCCTGCCTTCATAGAACACTTTGGGCCATTTTTCTGGGAGGTAGCAAATGAGAATTGATAAAAAGGGAAGAAAAACCGTTGCTTGGGATGTGAACAGCTGGGTGTGGATCTCAGTTGAGGGATGTCGAGTCGCTAAGCTTCTGTTCATTCCACGCCTCTTAAGAAATTCAGTTAACACACCAACATGTGGGAACAGGGGTGCATTTTTTTTTAAGCCATTCGATAGACGGCAAAGAAAAAAAGTACATACCTTGATTCTTTTCTTAAGGGACGACCACACTGGCGGAAGAGGAACATCGAAGGCAAACAGTACCTCAGCAACATGGGGACGCGAAGCACCTACCTGCTGCCCAGCATGGCGACCTTCGTTACTTCCAACAAACCTGACCTCCAGGTCACCATCAAAGAGGAGAGCTGTCCGGTGCCTTACAACAGCTCGTGGCCCACTTTACCAGACCTCCCCCTCCCTCCCTCCGTGACCCCCGCGCCCAGCAGCAGTCGGCCGGACCGGGAGACTCGGGCCAGCGTCATCAAGAAGACATCAGACATCACCCAGGCCCGCGTCAAGAGCTGTTAAGCCTTTGACTTCCCCCGGTGGTTGTTGGGATTTCTTGGCTTTGTTTTGTTGTTTGTTTGTATTTTATTTTTCTCTCTGATACCTGTTTTAGACAAATCTAAGGGAAAAAGCCTTGATAATAGAACATTGATTGCTGTGTCCAACTCCGTACTGGAGCTTGTTTTTAACTCAGGACTCCAGCCCCTTGGTAGACGTGTATCTCTAGAGCCTGCTGGATCTCCCAGGGCTGCTCCCTCAAGTTCAAGGACGTCATAGGACCAACACTCACACGGGCAGCGAGGTGCTGCATTGCCTGCGGTCGAGGCCAGCATGGTGGAGTGGATGCCTCAGAACGGATGAGAAAATGTGAACTAGCTGGAATTTTTTATTCTTGTGAATATGTACATAGGGCAGTACTAGCGACGTCGCAGTCCACTTCTGCACCTTATCTTAAAGCACTTACAGATAGACCTTCTTCTTGTGATCTTGCTCTATTTCTCAGCACATTCAGCGCCCCCCACCCCCTTTGCGGTCCTTTGTCCCGCTTCCCGGCCCATCCCCTCCAGTTCCTTTCCTCCTTTTCCTCCCGGCAAAGGCTGTATTCCACATCCCCGAGGAGGAGAAGAAGAAAATGAGCTTCTCCACAGATGTCCCATTTTTAAGACTGCTTTAAAAAAAAAAAAAAGAAAAGAAAAAGAAAATCTAATCTGCTGTGCTTGAATGCCACGCGGTACAAAGGAAAACTATCGTGGAGATATTATGCAAATTCCCAGATTTGAAGACAAAAATATTCTAATTCTAACCAGAGCAAGCTTTTTTATTTTTTATACAGGGGAATATTTTATTCAAGGTAAAATTCTAAAGAAAATATAATTGTTTTTTATCTTTTCTACAGCAAATTTATAATTTTAAGATTCCTTTTCTTGTTTATCAGCAGTTGTTATTACATCCTTGTGGCACATTTTTTTTTAATTTTGTAAAGGTGAAAAAGCTTTTATGAGCTCATGTAGCAATCAAATTATCCTGTGGATTGATAATAAATGAATATGATATATAGTTAAATTTTTAATGGGCATCCTGCCTGACTTTGTCTGTGTCTACTTGAGAGTACCACCATGGGACGGGGCTGGCAAAGTATCATTGCTTCTTGGGGATCAGAACTTTCTCCCATTTCAACCACAAGGAACCCTGAAGGGTTCTTACCGTGAAGATCGAATGGCCACCTCTTTCGAGTGCTCACCCCGAGCCAGGGGCTCGGCTGCGCGTTTAAATGAACTACCTTCACTTGTCAAGGTTATGTCCCGGACAGGGACTTAGCTCCATTTCACATGGAAGAAATGGAGGCTTCAAATGAAAATGCCTTTAGTTCAAGGTCACACGAGTAGTAAGAGTCAAGGGCATGAGTTAAGGCCACGTCTGGTGTGACTGCGGAGGGAGTCCAAAGCCACCCCACTATCTCCTTCTCTACTGTGGGCACATTCCACCCACCTCTGTGCTTTTCCTGTTCTCGTCCATAGGCTTATACGTATGACTAAAATTTTGTATTTATGTCACATACCAGGCCCATGGGCAAAACATTTTCAGTAATAGGAAATACATGTTGGGTTCTTGGTCTACCTCAGTCTTCTTTCCAGGACCTGGGGCCTTAGAGAAGCCCTCTTCAGTACTTAGGGCATGTCTTTTTGCATGACAGAACTCCAGACTCCCTCACCCATTTGTCATTTCAAGGTGTGTCCCTGACCTTGGGAAAGCCACGGCACTAACCTCTCATGCATCCATGATGTCTATAAAATCAGAAAACTAAGACCTACGTGCCTGTCTACTACCTCTGGGCGTCGTTGGAGGAGATTGCTAAGTTAATATTTGAAAAGGTTCCTTCAATGAAAGGACAGAGAGCTATTTTTATGCTTTTCTCCATGTGTGGCTGCAGACATAATTAGTGGTCATAAAATTATCCAGCTCGGAACAAAAATTAACTGAAGCATTTTACTGGTGGATGTGTTGGGTTGAAACACCACATCTTGATGGTTGACTGCTTCTGTGAGGGGCACTTTGTTGACTGTGTGTTGAACCTCGATTTCAAGGGAAAGCCTCACTTGCTGAGCGAAAGAAGTCCTGAAGAGGAAGGAGAGGCTCCTGGCCTCCTAAGCACTATGTTCTTCAGTGAAAACCTCCTCTTGTCCCGAGTCCTAAATAAATGAGTCCAGTTTGTCGTGACTTCTAAGTCCTTTTATTTAGTCATCCTGTTTTAAAATAAATGAAAAAATAATGACAGAAAGTGGCCCTAAGTCACGTGGCTGGCAGTCAGAGGTTTAAGGGTGGCTTCTCATCCCTGTCGCCCTCCCCTCTTCTGAAAGGAGAGGAGCCAGCTCACATCCTGTCCCCTTTGTGCAGCTGTGCAGGTCCCAGACGCCATCCCCACTCACGTCCTCCACCTCCGTGGTTGTCATCAGACTTACAGAACCTGACCAGCTGAAGGAAAACTCGGGATCTGGAAGTGCACCGCTGAAGTACTAAAGAGAATCATCCGTGGCCAATAGGCCACGGAGAACGGAATCGTGTTGAAATTATTTCTGAGAGAGGCTGTGTCGTTTCCAAGGGTTACTTGCCGGTAGTGTAGGAAAACGAACCAGTCCTGCAAAGCCGAGGGTTGACGTGAGGAAGAAAGACGAACGAGATGGGGCATCTCAGGGACTCAAGCCTCAGACCTTGTCAGTTAGAGGAAGTACTAGGAACACGTGCTTCATTTGGCCGGGGTCTGTGTGAGCCGATATGCTTTTATGATGGGCTTGGGGGGGCTGTGTGTGTGAGTAGCGAGTTCAGTGTAACAACCTTTGGGACAATCATCTCCATTCTCTGCAGCCGGCACTCAGGTCTCTCCTGATAACAGGAGCGTGGTGGAGCTGGGGACTGTGAGTCCAGTGACAGCAACTTCCTCCCAGTCAGAAAGCTGAGAGAACCCAGCCCATTGTCGAACTGCAAAGGGCTTCCAGAACACCATTTGCAAATATCTAAATAAATCCATGCTCCACCGTAGCATTTTTTCAATGTTTTGATGAAGCAGCTGCCAAAGGAGGTGTTTAGTCTATTCAAATGTATTTATAGAGAAGAAGAAAAACACATGGATAAGAAATACACACAAATCCACTGGACCTCAAAACCCCCAAACGGTATCCTTTTCTTTTTCTTCATGTCTGAAGTATACCGAACTATCAGGTACCCACTATTGAGATAAACATTTTAGGAATGAGGAAGGTCATTAGTGATTCGGTCTCAGGATTCCGAATTTTAAAACTTGTGCTTTTGAAAATATTTTGCATGTGAATGAAAAAGATGTTAAGCCCCAATGGCCTCCTGCCCTAAGACCCAGCGATGGAACATTAGACATTCCATTTGCTTGAGGCCATTCTTTGAACGTTGAATTCGTTGGGTTTTTAAAAGCCCCTGTTATTCTAGCTGTGGACAAACAGACCCAGATAAAAGGTGAAAAGAAGAATCCCGCTCTTCTGCCAAATTTCTACTGAAGAGAGACAAAAAGCCTGCTAGGAGGAGGTCTGCCATGAGGTAGCCAAGATGGGTCCCTGGCACGCAATGCCAGATATCCAATGTCTTGGTGCTAGTTCTGGTTTGGAAAGAGCACGGAAGCACAAACCGGTTTTACCTGGCAGCGCTCAACTACCTTCTGCTAAAATTCTGTCCAGTGGCGGACCCAGAGCTAGGATGATCCGAGCCAGTGGGACCCGACCCTGACCAGCCAAGGGGGCCGGGAGCCAGCACTCCATCTGTTCCCAGGGCAGTGGACCCCTCCCCAAAAGCGTCACAGCCGGTGCTGTAAGCATCTCAAAGCTGTGTCTAGGTCACATTTGCATCCCAACATGATGAATGAGGTTGGCAATCACCCCCAGAACCTTCTCCTCCTCTCCTCGGATCTCCCATTCCAGTATCAAAAGAGCAGGGCTGGAATTCTTGGCTATGCCCCCCCGCCGCCCCCCTCCCTGGGGAATGGGGCCAGCCGCAGACCCACAGAGCAGCCGCAGGGTGTGCCGAGAAGGTGCTGGGTGAAATGTTCCCCTCCTGAGGCTGCCTGGCCTCTGAGTCCCCACCAGCCCCTCTGGACACAGGCACTGGATCCTGCCGCAGCCCAGGCATCCCTGGCTGTGCCGTGGGGACAAATGAGGGTTTGTAGAGGTTTCCTTCTGTGGCTGCACCAGCAACAGGTGCAGGGGCTCCGCGTCTCTGCTGCCGAAAATAGTGCCAGGAAGGAAGGAAGTGGCCAGGCCTAATAGCTGGTTTTAGCAGAGATGTTAAGTCTGTCCAAGAACTTGAGTCATGCTGGGGAAGGATCAAGATGTAGGACATTTCAGAGTGCACACGGTCTGAAAAGCATTTTCTGGAGTCCTCTGACCAGTTTCTGAAGGAGAGAAGCTGCCTGTGCACTTCTGTTGCTCTAAGCAAGCTGCTCGCTGGAGGTTTGGCCCGTGTCTCTGGATCTGCTTTATAAACACGTTGGAACGGTGAATGCTGGCTCCGTGAAAGGTCCCGCGCTGGGACTGGTTGAGTGCCCCGTGGTGAAGCTCTTACACGCCCGGCTGGAGAAACAGCACCATCGCATGCAGCAGCCCGCGCGGCCAAAGCAGCTGAGTTTAGTAACATAACTGTTTTTGCAGGTGCAAAAAATTCCAGAGTGATTGCACCTCTCGGTTTCAGTTTTGGTTGAGAAGAATGTTTTTAAAATCTAAACAGACACCCGTCCACATGAATCATCAGGGAAAGAGAATACCCAAGATGTTCCTTCCATCTGCCGGGAGCTTGGGTCATAGATCGGAGAATGCTCATGTTCTCCACATTCTAATGCACCCGTTCACAGGTGTGGACATTTTCAATCCACAAGTTCTGTTTGAACCCACTGTCTGAAGTTTCAGGATAACCTTAGCAGCTAAAGGGGGTGAGTTCCTTAGCATTAGGGATGACTAAGAAATAGAAATGGCTTAGAAATAACATTGATAAATATTCTCGGGGGGCGCCTGGGTGGCTCAGTCAATTAAGCATCCCACTCGGTTGTGGCTCAGGACATGATCTGAGGTTCATGGGATGGAGACCCGAGTTGCGCTCCATACTGGGCATGGAGCCTGCTTGGGATTCTCTCTCTCTCCTTCTCCCTCTGCCCACCCCTCCCCAAAAATAAAAAAATAAAAAGAATATTCTCTGGAGTTCACGCTCCTGCCTCTCCTGACCCCCGAAGAGATCATGGACTTGGACTTCTCGTGCCTTCCCTGCGGGATCTGCTGCAGCACCTTCTCTCTGGGAAGCTGACGAATCGTAGTTTTAATGTAACTAGGAAATACAGAAGAGATTTCATTTCCTAGGCTGAGCCCTGACACCTCCATTGTATAGGCGAGCAGGAATCTTAGTAAAAGTGCGAAATATAGCTCAAAGCCTTTGCTCAAATTTCACCTGATGGCTTCAGGGATCGTTTGCAACATGGCTGTGATATGGGAAGGAAACCACAGGCTGGTTTCATAGATTTGAGTTTGCAAACTTTGATTTGCAAGGCTGATTTGAAGTAACGTAATTCTAAATGCCACCTGGTGAATTTAGTTAGGGTAGCCAATCATCTTGGTTTCCCCAGGACTGAAGGCGTTCCTGAGATGTGGGACTTCAGTGCTACAACTAGGAAAGTCTCAGGTAAGCTGGGAGGAGTTAGTCACCTTAAATTTAATGCTAAGATCCAGAGAACAGATGTCACATTGTGTTCTTTCAAGATATTTCTAAGCCTAGGTAGAAGCTTCATGGAGAGTCATCGTGGAGGGCGTATTGTTGATGAATTGATTAGGAACACGTTAATTTAGTAGTGTTCTGTTAACATAGATTCGGGGCACCTGGGTGGCACAGTCGGTTAAGCATCCGACTCTTGGTTTCAGCTCAGGTCGTGATCTCAGGGTCACGTGATCGAGTCCCACGTGGGGCTCTGTGCTCAGTGCTCAGTGCTCAGTGCAGAGTCTGCTTAAGACTTTATCTCCCTCTCCCTCTGCCCACTGCCCTTCCCCTGCTCTCGCTCTCTCAAATAAATGAATAAATCTTAATTTAAAAAAAAAAAATAGATCCATTCATTCAGCACTGTGTATTACGTTCCCAGTCTTCGCCAGGGCTGTTCTAAGCCTTAGAGAACTGTACAGACACGAACAAAACCAAGTCCTTGTTCCGGTGGAGCTTAAATTCTAAGAGGGGTGGACATTCAACCAATAAATTATCTTTGAGTGACAATGAGTACTATGGAGAACAATAAAACTGGATAAGAGAGATAGGGAGTGAACGGGGGATATTCAAACTTTCGTTTTAGAGCTTATAGGATCGGTTGAAGTGTTGGCAGTTGCAAAGACCCGCGGTTAGTGGGAAAGAAGGAAAACTATGTATCAGCAGGGTTCCGTTGCAGGAAACAGAAACCACTCCAGCTATTTTAAGCAGAAAGGCATTGAACAGAGAGAAGCAGGTGTTTCTAGCATTGTGTGGAAGGCTAGAGGAGCCGACTTTAGGTCTGTTTCCTCGTCCGCCATGGCTGTGAAGATTGGTGAACGGGAGGTCGTCACTGGAAGTAGTGACTGAAAACATACGTCTGTCCTTGAAATGTAAGAATCAGAAAGTCCATGTCACCCCCATTCTGACTATCTCCTGGTGTCCATTAAATTAGTGACCCAAAGCCCCAGTGTCTCCATGATCATGTTTGCCGAAGGTTACAGCCAAATCAGCTGGAAGGTGGATTTTGCTGCCATTCTGACTTCCAGTCTCATGAAAATGAATATAATTAGTTGAACATAATTCACAGTTAGAAGCCCCAGCTACAAAAAAGACTAGGAAACATGGTTCTAGATTTCCAACCTCTGCATTAGAGAAAGACATACTAGAAGGAATCGGGAATGGGTACTCGGGGCCTATGCAGGACATCCAGGCACCTCGAAGAAGCCAGTCTTTGCCAACAACACCAAAGGAAGTAGGAAATCCCAGGTAAGACTGTCCAGGGAATGGAAAGCTCACCCTGTGCACCCAGTGCCTATGGGAAGGCAACATTGTATAGTGGGAGGAGATTAGGTTTTTGAAATCAGATAAATCTAGGTTCAGTTCTCACTTGTTGATGACTTTGAGCAATCTCTTAATATCTATGAGAAGTGGCTTCTTTGTGTATAAAATGGGGTATTAGCACCTTACTTGGAAGGATGTTGTAGGCATTAAATAAGATAATGCTATGAAAATATGGGGCATATTGTAGGCATTCAATTTTATCAGCCATACAACTTGTATATAAAATAGCTAATATCCATATTTTGGAGTGCTGATTCTAAATTACCCATCTCCCAGACTTAGATTAAGGATTTGTCACTGAGGACCCCAGAGCTCAAATATGTGACCCTAGTTTCTATGTAGCTAAAGTTAGTGGGTCTTGTTTTTTGTTTTTGTTTTTTAAGATCCTGGACCATCCTTTATGGGGACAAGCTAATTCTATTATTGAGTGGCTTAGAAGGAGCTAAGAAAACATTCCTGTTTGGTAGAAGTTGAAAGGGTCAGAACCTGCTGGTAGTTACTTTTAATTTTAACAACATAGACACAACCAAAATTTTTAAAGGGAATTAAAGTGGAATTAAATAAGCTTTTGATTATCGAGTGGTTCTGATTTGCTTCATTCTGGGTCAGCGGTATAATACCCTACTGTATTTCCCACAAGATTCACGTGATGCACGATATTTGACTCAGCAATTTCGAAACTAGGTGTATTTCAACATACATATAAAAGAGACAAATAAACAATTAAGCTTTTGTGCTTTCTTGATATATTCCTACCCTACCCTAGAATGTTACCCCACCTCATAGATGGGACGAGGGAATTTAGATGGCAGATGCTCTGTCAGAGCCCAAACATACCAGGTGTGAGTGCAGGAGTACTCCCTTCCAGGGCCTCTGTTTGCCTAAACTGATTAACACTGGGGCTGAGAAGGCTCTGGAAAGAGAGCTAGAAGGGTGTGTCAGAGACTAGATCCTGGTATGTGACCAGCTGGAGCCAAATAGACTCTGAAGATGGTAGGTGAACAGATGAGCTGTTCTCAGTAGTGTTAAGACTGTTGCTTAAGCCCATAAGGACACCTGTTCCCTGAGGAGAGAATGACTGAGGGTGGGGAAAGCTACCACCTGAGGGCCCATCCCCCTTCCTTATTTCCTGAGTTAGTGGTTTAATGAGCTGTGGCCTGAAACTGAGTGGCAGATCAAGTAGAGTGACAAGAATTACCCGGGAAAGGGCAGAGGCAGGTGGCCAGGAGAAGCTCACAGACATTCTGGAGTAGGATCACATCAGCAGAGCTTGTAGCAGCCATAGCCAAGAAATGAGAATTTGGCTAAAAGTGGCAAGGCCGTGGGGCTAGCAGCCGGCCCAGGGAAGCAGCAGCTCCAAGGCTAGAGATGGAAGAAGTGTACTTAGTAGATTGGTACACAAAGCAAAGAACCTAAGATACAAGAGCCGGAGAGACCTCAAAAAATGGGTGGTAGTAGTGGCAGGGGGTTATGCTTCTGAAAGCCTGAGGTTGCATAGGTTGGACTTTCAAGTTTAGGGCAGCTAGTCTATGTGTCTTATGGCATTATTTGTATACAAGTTGGGAAACACTGGGACGTTCAGATTATAAATGAATAATAAAAACAGTTTTTTCATTGTAGTGTGACCATTATGATGTAAAAGCGTATTTCTTTCATTGCTTCAAGATTCTCAAGATTTCCCCTCTTGTCTTTTTCTTCACTTCCAGAACCGCAAGGAACACCACTGCTTCTCTATGTGTCTGATTCTCTTCCAGAAGCAATGCTTCTCTTAGTGCTATCTTCACTTACATTGAAGACCCTCCAGGGAATCAATACCACACACACGGGCTCTCCTAGGGAACTCTCTTGAAGGATGAGCTGCTTCCAGCAAGGGTAAGTGGGGAAATTTCAACAAAAGCACTCATCGTGAAAATGTATGTAATTGTGTAGCTAAGACCAAAACAAGGGTGGGGACATGATCAAATAATAGTATGTAAACATCATGTATTCTAGCCAAGAGGGAAGAATAGTAGAAGGGAGAGAGAAGGAACAATTGTCATGTTCGTTTTTCATTCTTTTGTATTATTCATTATACCAATGATATTGATATATATCGGGTATAAGTCCTATCATACCACTTAAAATGGACAGAACAGACAGTAAAAAGCTAAAAAAAAAAAGAACCAAAGTATTACAAAAGGCATAAATCTAGAAGTATCCAAACATTCCTGCATCAAAACAACTATGGCAAAATATCCTGATCCAATATTATGGCTGCTACAGACTGGATGTTTGTGTCTCTCCAAAATTCATATGTTGAAACCTCTTCCTCTAATAGGATGGTATTAGGAAGTGGGGCCTTTGGAGGTGATTAGGCCATGAGGATAGAGCCCTCATAAATACTATTCATTCCCTTATAAGAGGCTCCAGAGAGCTCCCTCCTCCCTGCCGTCATGTGAGGAGAGAGCAAAAAACAGCCATCTGGCATCTTTAGCTTGGACTTCCCCCTACAGAACTGTGAGAAATAAATTTCTGTTGTTTATAAGCCACCCAGTCTATGGTATTCTTGGTATAGCAGCCTGAATGGACTAAGACAATGGCTCTGGAAATTACTCAGTTCAGCGATTTGGAGCAGAGGATAAGGAAATGTTCACACACCAGAATCTGATGAGGGGAAAGTGTGTGTCTAGAAAGAAAATAGTAGTGCTTTCTCTCATTGCTTTGATTTGGTTTTAGTAATATGATTTCTTCTATTTTGAATTTTATAAACATTTCAATAGTGTATGAGATTTTGTGATGATACAAAGATAAAATGGGCCCAAAGGAGTTAAGAAGCACTAATCTAAGGGAGTTTCCATATTTGGGGGAAAGGTGCAGCCACCTGAAATCGAATCTCTTCATACAGACCTTAAATTCAACAGGAGCACAAGAAAACCAGCCATGGTTCATGACTTCAGCATTAGAAGAGAAAGAATACCTCAAACTTCAAATTACCAATAAGTAGAGAAATGAACTCCATATCCCCAGAGAGTTCCTATCACTTGTCACTGTAAGCTGGGTACAGAGTGTAGGAGAGAGGAGACTTATAATCTCCAGGGAAAAGAGTAAAGAGACATGGAAAGAAACTAAGGAGAAAACTTAGGATCTTGCAGAAATGACATATAAATGTGGCATGATGGCTCTGCTCCCCTTACTGTCCACTGAAGACATTTCACTTCAGTGTACTGACAGCTGAGGGCTGAGGACATTCTTGAACTAGGAACTCGGTTACAAAATGCCCAGGAAAATAAAGAAAAATCAACCTAACTCCATAAAGAGTTGCTATTAGAAGAACACAGAAAATAAGAATCACAACAGTTGAACTGGTAAAAATTCTCCACCCCAAATCAATCACAAAGCGGAAGAAAACTGTACAGCAACACTGCAAACTAAAGTAATTATTTTCAAACAACTAGAGATGTTTTGGAAAACACCAAAATCATACATTTAAAAAGTAAGGCTGTAAATGGGCACAAAATAGGAAGAAATTGCAATAAGAGTTGATTGTCTTAGGGAAATAAATTGAAGAAAAATACAAAAACTTTTTGAAAATGAAGAATAAATACAAAGTGCTCAAAAGAAAGTAGATTTGGATGTTATATGATTTCAACATTGGAGGAGGGCAGATAAATAATCAAGAGAATGAAAATAAAATTAAGAAAGGTGTAACCAGAGTTCAAGACAATGTGATTGAAATGGAATACAGGCAAATAAGGTCCAACATACATACAGTAGCAGCTCCTGAAGAAGAAAAACAAAGCAATGAAACATAACTACACTTCAAGAAAACTCTCCAGAAATAAGAAAAAATGTAAATCAATATTTGAAAAGTCTCACTATATATCTAGGAAAATTTATCTAGAAAGAGAAATTTTGAGACAGTTTCTAGCAAACCATGAGATTTTAAAGAAACACACACACGCACGTGCACACACACACACACAATCCTCAGTGCCTGTATTAATAATAACATACCTCTAACTGGTGGCTTAAAACAAGATAAATTTATTTTTCTACAGTACTGGAGTCCAGAAATCCAAAATCCAGATGTCAGCATGGCCACGTTCCCTCTGAAGGCTGTAAGAGAGAATCCTCTATGCTTTCTTCAGCCTCTGGTGACTCCAGGTGTTTCTTGGCTTGTGGTCACATCACTCCAATCTCTCTTCTGTCTTCATGTGGCCTTCTCCTCTTTATCCCTGTACACTTATTCCATTGCCTCTCAAATTTATGTCCCTGTCCTTTTCTCTTATAAGAACACTTGTCATTAAATTTAGGGACCATTTGGGTAATCTAGAATGATCTAATATCAAAATTCTTAATTACATCTGCAAAGACCGTTTTTCCAAATAAGGTAACATTCACATGTTCTGGGGACTTAGATGTATCTTTTTAGAGTCGCTATTCAATTGACTACAGGGCCTCCTAACTAAATGACCAAATTCCTTAAAAGGGTAAGAATATTAAAGGGGACATCAGACTTCTCATGAGCAACTTATAAAGTCAGTCAATAAAGGGCAGCATTCATAAGAGGCTCAAGAACAAAGAGTATGAGCCAAAGATTTTGTATCTAGCCAAGCTGTCCTTCAAATACCAAGGTTACAGGAAATGGTTTTAACATGCAGTAACTCAGGGAACACTGTACACGGGCACTGTAGGGCTCTTCTAGAAGATGAGCTTTATCTACCCAAGAGATAACTGGAAAACTTTAGCAAAAGGACTGGTGGTAAAAATGTATTTTATGATGTAGTTTATTTATACTATTATATTAATATTAATTAATTATTATATTATCTATGTTATAATATATTTAATTGCATAGCTAAGACTAAAACAAGGATGAGGATATGGAATGACAAATAGTATCTCTATATTTTATGTTTTGGAAAAGTAAAAATAAAACAACCAAAAAAAGACAGGGAAGGGAGAGAAACAGGAAGGGAGAACAGTAAAACTGACAGTTGTATGGTTAATGAGTGAAGAAGGACATACCAGAGGGCAAAGTCTCAGTATGAAAAAAAAAAAAAAAGGAGATTAAGGGCACCATAAATGGAACAAATACAAAGACAGCCACTGGAACAAACATACAAACATTTGGCAAAAATGATGAAAAAAATAATTAGAAAAAAATAGCAAAGAAAATATGCCCAATTAAGAAGGAAATACAGTAAATACAACATGCCTAATTATAACATAATGTGATAGCTTTGAGACTAAACATGTAAGTCATGTCAGGTAATGGAATGGACTTTGCTGGTTTCTTCTCCTTTCTTGCTATAGGGACAAATGAGCCAATTCTCAAATTAGGTCACAAGGCAAAAGCAGATCCCATATTATATTTAATAGACACACCCCAAACACAGTGTTTCAAAAGAACCCAAATAAAGAAATGGCCAAAAATATACCAGAAAAATAAAAACAATAAGAAGACAGGGTAGTGACTCATACCAGTTAAAGTGAATTCAGGCCAAAAAGCTTTAAAGGAGACAAAAAATACACTTACGGCTGATCACCACAATTCACAATGAAGAGAAATTACAAATATCTATGCACCAGATAATACAGCAACCACCAACATAAAGCAGAAATTACATGAGATGAGAACTGAAGACAGAAAATAAAGATTTTAACACAACGCACTCAGCACGACAGGTCTAACAGAAGGGAAATAAAGATATAAATGTTTCGCACCACTTAATAAATAATAAGGTAGAACTTGTGTATATATTTTATACTGTGCCCTCATAATAGAGATTCTATCTTCTTTTCAAGTGTAAAGAACATGGATCGTTTTGAGAACTTGATCACATACTCATAGTTACAGCCACGTTCAATGAACCCGGGTAACTTTTATCATATGAGATGCATGGGCAGTGAAAACAGTTCTTACTTTAACATGTATCCCTGACCCTTTCCCAACACAGCACAACGAATACCACCTTTTGAAGGACAGCATGTGGGATGCTTAAAATACAAAATGCTTTCAGACACCCGTGTCTACGGTCGATGACTCCTCCAAGTCTCCGGACCTCCCAAGAGTTGTCGCTTGGGCAGGCCGCTTGGTGGGCAGGTCGCTTGGTAGGCCGGCCAGTTGTGCTGTGTGGTCTGCGCCTTGGCCTGTGAGGTGTAGGGCGTCATCCACGTTGCCGTTCGCCAAGGTCAGTGGCAAACACCAGAAACTAAGCACTAGTCGTGCGTGTAATACGGGCAGGATGCCCAAGTGGAGTGTGGCCCCCACAGCACGTAGACCAAGTACCCTGAACGCTCTTGCTGCATGGTTTTGTCATATATCGTATGGTCTGAATCCACAACTATTTATTTTGATATTTAGTAATTCCTTCTTTTCTTTTATAATGAACAATTTGGGGAGCAAGATGTGTTTTACAAAGTATGTGCTTAATGAAAAAAATATTACTATCTTTCTGATTCTCAAGGAAGTTACGATGAAATGTAATTTACACCGAATTTCTGTTGACATTTACCATCCAGCCAGGGACTGACCACAAGAAAACCTGTGGACGAAGTCTGCTCAGGAACAATCAGCATCAACGTCAAAAGTTAGTCGTTATTTTGAGAAGACTGTGCTTGAAGATGGCAAGCTAACACGACTAGATACGAAAGATGTGTTTCTGTATCTCACTGTGACAGTGCGGACTTTTTATTTAGATCAAAGGCCTGTTTTCCTAAATGAATTTTTTTCATTTTCAACAGTGGTGCCCCTGGGAAGGGCCTTCGGTTCGGGGAGGATGGCACTGCTGTTCAGCCTCGGCCGTGTCAATTGCCAGAAAATTCCATGACTTCCAAGTGTGCCACGCAGAGACAGTTGGTAATGGAAGAGGAGTCCTTTTCTCGTAGAAGAAATCAACCCAAATAGATAAGATAGATCTGAAAGCTTGCATCGAATGTGGAGGATTTTGTGGCCAGAAATGAGAGGAAAGGGTTTCTAGCCAGCCCAGGAGCGATGTTGCACTTTCCTGTCCAGCAACCAAGTGCTGCTAAGGCGGGAGGAGCAGAGGCCTGTGGTCCTGTGTGCTGTCTGTCTGTGTGTTGACACGGCCGCGCGTGCACCAGCAGGGGCGCGTGGCTGCAGGGGACAGAGGCAGGGCACTCATTCTCGCCCTGCAACTGGCTTTCAGGGAGAAGCGCTGAGCCCCCACAAGGTGACTCTTTTTTCAGGATACCTGCGTCTTGGCCTGGTTTGGCTTTGCCCTCCCGTGTAGGTTCTTGTCACGTATTTCCAGACTGGGGGGCTTACTCGGCCTTCTAAAAGCTGGGAATTTTTCCAGAAGCAGCAAGGCAAAGCTCTTACTGCTAAAACAGGAAGGGAGGAGTTTTGCCGTACGAGAGCTTGTACCCACGATTCAAAGTTTTGGCTTTATGATTTTATTCAAAAAGAAACAAAATACACCCCAAACAAAAATAACCATACACGTGAACACACAAAACTGCAGGGTACTTTTCCAGGATTAATTCCTAATTCCTGTTATCACCAGTGAGTTGGTGTTTCACAAGAGCTAAATCAAGTGAGGTTCAAGGCCCCAGAAAAGGGAGCCTCCATGTTTTAGCAGAGCCATGAAAATACATATTGGCCCACGAGCCTTCCAGGAAACCAGGTCCGATCTGAAAGGAATTAGTCTTATGGCATTTCAGGCAGGAAGTTTAGAATAAACGTTAACTATTGTCTTCTTCTTCCTTTTTAGATTGGTTTTCCCTCCAAACTGTGATGTGAATTCTGTTATCTCCAAGGTTGGAGCCGAAGGGGGAGTGGGATTACAGAAAGTGTAGAGGTAGGCAGAACTTTTTGGTTATGGATTGGTTTGGCTCGTAGGTAGGGCTCCAGTTCTGTGGGCTAAAGAGAAGCCTCAAGGCCTTGTGAATTTATTTTTATTTATTTATTTTTTAAAGATTGTATTTATTTATTTGACAGAAAGAGAGAGCAAGAACAAAAGCAGGGGGAGTACCAGCGGGGGAGGGAGAAGCCGGCTCCCCACTGAGCAGGGAGCCTGATGCAGGGCTCCATCCCAGGACCCTGGGATCATGACCTGAGCCGAAGGCAGATGCTTAACTGACTGAGCCACCCAGTCACCCCTGGCCGTGTGAGTTTCGAGAGCTGTCATATTTCCTCTAAGACTCAATTTTTTTTTATATGTTAACACTTACTAAATCGAGATCTGAAACGCACGCTCTGTCAAAAATATTTGCCAGTTGCTGGGCAGAAGAGTGAGGGGCCCGCGTGGTTGGCATGGCCCACGGCCACACAGACTGAGCCAGTGGTACAAGTACCTCTTCACTTCGCCACTTCTGTTTCTTTATTTGGTGGCACTCTTAGCTTAGACTTGTATCTGGAAATGTCTTCACAAAGATTACACTGCTTTGCTGGTTTGAAACAAACATATGTCATATGTGCGTGAGATTGCCTAGCGCATGCCAGGCATTACAAATCGCCCCACCACACAGAGTGGGTTAAAAAGTTTTCAAAGCTAGGGGAAATAGTTATGACCATTTCATGCAGCATTTAAAACAAAACCCAAAAAACCAAACCCTGTTATTCAGAACTCAAAATCTATAGAAAATTTTTAGTGACTTCCAGTAGAAGCTGTTTAACGTTTATCCTTAAAAAAAGAAAAACAAAATTATAAGTTTATCCAAAGAGGAAATGCCAATAAATCCCTAGGAGTCTCCACGATGCCTTCAAATTACATGATCAATCTTAAGTGTGTTAATAAGGCCAAGCTCTTAAGTGTGGCTGAAAAGCAACAAGTCCCCACAAGATTATGAATAACTGTGGGGGTCCAAAATAATCTGGAAGAATATTTAATCTCTATGAAATAAGCCAGAGTGAAGCTTTGGTAATTGTGAATGGTGGTAGGGTCTGTGTCTAGAAACTTTTTTTTTTTTTTTTTTTTTGCTGTAGACATCCATTGTTCTAGCACCATTGGTTGAAAAGGCGATGTCCTTTCCCCACTGTATCACTTTGCTCCTTTGTCAAAGATCAGTTGACTATACTGATGGGGATCTGTTTCTGGGTTTTCTGTTCTGTTCCATTGGTCTGCTTGTCTTTTTCACCAATATCACACCCTCTTCTTTACTATAGCTTTAGAGTAAGACTTGAAATCAGGTAGGGTCAGTCCTCCGATCTTGTTCTCCTTCAGTACTGTGTTGGGTACTCTGGATCTTTTGCCTCTCCATAGAAACTCTAGAATCAGGTTGTTGGTGTCCACAAAATAACTTGCTGAGATTTTAGTGCGATTGCCTTGAACTTATAGATCAAGTTAGGAAGAACTGGCATCTTGAAAATATTGAGTCTTTCTATCCATGAACATGAAACATCTCCCCATTCATTATTTGTTTAGTTCTTCTCTGATTCCGCTCATCAGAGTTTTATAGTTTTCCTCATGTCGATCTTGTAGATATTTTGTTAGATTTGTACCTAAGTATTTAATTTTGGGGAGTGCTAAAGTAAATAGTATTATGTTTCTAATTTCAAATTCCACTGTTCATTGCTGGTTTACAGGAAAACAATAGCAGCATGTAATAGCATAGATAAGCAATGGTGAAGAATTCAAGAGAATATGCAGTAAATTTAGCCCCCCACTCTCTCCCTGTCTTTTTCCCTCCCCCTTCTTCTTAACTTCTCTAATTTACTTCCTTCCTTCCTTCCTTTCTCCCACCAAAAGGCTTCTATTTAGTGATAGAACATCTTACTATCAATAGCATCTCAGAATTGGGGAAATAGCATCTCAGGTTGCTTGAGTGAAGCTTTATGGGATGAAGGGCTGGGGATGCCTTCAGACAAGTGAAATTACTGGGTCTCTTTAGAGAAGAAGCTGAAGGAATAGAATCACCATAGCAAAGTCTAGTGCAGATAAACATAAGCGAAGGACAGGTTCCTCCAGCCTATTTGGGGTGGATGGAGAAAGGGCAAATCTTGGTTTTGTGAGCATGGCAAGTGGGTCCGATGGGCAGATCAGCAAGTGGCATTCTCAAAAGAAGAGAAGGCAGTGAAGTGTGAGCATTTAAAGATAAGGTCTACAACCTCCCTCAGGGCCTTTGCACCTCCTCTTCCCTTTGCCCAGACCATTCTTCCCCTAGGTAGCCTTATGACTTTCTTCCTCATCTCCTACAAGTTTTTGCTTAAATTTCATTTGTTCATTGAGGTTTTCTTTGAACACTATATTAACAATGACAAATTTCTACTCCCCACATTCCGTAATCGCCTTCCCTGCACTTTCTCCCATAGTATGGCAAAGGACAGAGAAAGAAATTCTGAAAGAACAGGAGGAGCTGTCTCTTCCCTTATTTTCAACAGGGATGATTAAGCCTCTTATTTTTAATTTTCATTTGCCCTCAAATGCCCCAGCATCTAGAACAATGCATATGGTAGGTCCTCACTAAATATTTGTGGGATGAATAAACGAATGATGGATCCTGGTGTGACTGTCGGAATGCTTAATCTGTGATTTCAAACCCCAGTTACAAATTATGTTCCACGTAAACATAGTTCCAAGGGATGTGAATAGGCTTTTTTTTTTTTTACTTGTTTGACATTCATTCTCTGTCATTTTTTCCTTTATCCCCATTTAAAAGACATGATTGTGACACAACTTACATGCAATAAAATTAACCTTTTAAATGCATCCAATTCTATGAATTTTGACAAATGCACAATTGTGTAGCCATCCCCTCAGTTATGATGTACAATGTTTTCTTCACCTCCCAAACTTCCCTCTTGTCCCTTTCTAGTCAACCTTTGGCAGCCACTTGTCAGCTTTCTACTCTTATAAGTTTTGCCTATTCCAGGATGTCATATGAATGGCATTATACAATATGTAGCCTTTCAAGTCTGGCTTCTTTCCCTGCATACAATGTACTTGACATTCAGCCATATGGTTGCATGTGTCAGTAGTTGATTCTTTTTTGTTGCGGAGCAGTATTCCATTGTACGAATGTATCAGTTTGTTCGTCCATTCATTCCTTAAATGTGTAGGGGAAGAAAAGCACTTTTTCCTCTACCTTCCTAGGTTCAGTGGCTGGAGGCCTGCAAATTGAACTGAGAAAAGACAAATTAACAGGGGAACAAAAGGTTTATTTCATGTGCATAAGGAGGGCCTCACAGAAATCAAAACCCTAACAACGCAGTCAGACCTGAAAGCTTATATACCATTTTAGCAAAAGGGCAATAAATTTGTGGAGATGTAACAAGACAAAGGAGAAGGATTTGAGCTCCTAGGGGTGGTAAATTGGGGGAAGGTAAATATATGGGGAAACTAATGGAAGATAAGGATTATTTAATACAGCTTGCTTGTGTAGGTCCATCTTGGTGCCAACTTTCCGTCTTCTTTCTGGGCATAAAATTCCCCCAGGAGAGGGGATTTATGGCAGTCCTCATTTCTCAGAAGTTTCTGTTCTTAATCAGCTCTGAGAAGGCTTCTTTCTTCATCTGTTCATTCATTCTCAGTCGCCTCCAGCTTATACAAAAGTGGCATATTTTGGAGTGGCATATTCTGGTTCCCTTCAGAGGACATTTGGGTTGTTACTAGGTGATGATGAATAAAATGCTTTAAGCATTTGTGTCCTAGTTCCACATGAATGTAAGTTTTCATTTCATTGCTTAAATACCTAGGAGTGAGATTGCTGGGTGTATAGTCAGCATAGATGACAGACTGAACGTGAGGACAAAGAGAAGGCGACCATCTGTAAGCCAGGAAGAAAGTTTTCACCACAAACCAACCATCCTGGCACCTTGATCTTGGACTTGCAGCCTCCAGAACTGTGAGAAAATAAATTTCTGTTGGCTAAGCCACCCAGTGTATGGTATTTTGTTATGGCAGCCCTAAGCTAAGAGAGTATGTATTTAACTTTATTTTTATTTATTTTTATTTTTTTTTAAAGATTTTATTTATTTATTCATCAGAGATAGAGACAGCCAGGGAGAGAGGGAACACAAGCAGGGGGAGTGGGAAAGGAAGAAGCAGGCTCATAGCGGAGGAGCCTGACGTGGGGCTCGATCCCACAATGCCAGGATCACGCCCTGAGCCGAAGGCAGATGCTTAACCGCTGTGCCACCCAGGCGCCCCTTAACTTTATTTTTAAAAACTGCCCAATTGGTCCCCAAAGTTGTGGTACCATTTTGCACGCTGACCAGCAGTAGTACAAGCGTTCCATCTGCTCTGCATCCTCACTAATACTTAGTATTGCCAGTTTTTTTTTTTAAGTCATTCTAATAGATTGTTATGTTTTAGATTGTCACTTCCCTAATTAGTAATGATGTTGTACATCTTTTCGTGTTTAACAGGGCTTTAAACCAAGTTAAACAGATTTCTTTCTTTATTGCAGGACTACTTTCAAGTGCAGTGTGAATCACCTAATGGAAAGATAGCTGGGACTGTGATTTTTACTTGACCGTGGAACTCTTTTCTTATGTTCAAGATTATAAGGCTAGTATTCCAGTGAGAATGTTTTGACAAATGCTGGCCTGTGTATGTGGCCAAGCACAAACTCGACAGCAGTGCATTTAATCTACTTGCAATCAAGTCATTCAATCTTACTTCCCTTTGTTCCCTATTCCTAACAGAAACATTTTTGAGGTATCAGTTATGCTACCTCTGAACCTTTGCTCATGCCATTCCACCTGCTTGAAATGCCTTCCCCCTTCCCTTCCTCTCCCTTAACTCACCCAGCTTTGCCCATCTGGCTCATGACCACAGGGAGCTTTTCCAGCCCACAGTGATCTTTCTCAGACTTCCCCACTGACTGGGCCACTCATGGGGACTCTTGATCACATCCCGCGTGTCTTGTTTCGACATTTTCCCGAAGTTGCTGTGCTCTACTTTTGTACCTGGATAGTTAGCGGAAAGCTCTGACACCCTAGATTTTTTTAAAAGTCCCCCGATGTATTGAGTTGTGTGCATAGCTCCTACTTAGAAACCCCTGTTGAATTCAGCTAAAGTAAATTAATAGGCATTTACATCAGTTCACTTAAATGTTAACTCTCCATTTATCCAGGCACCAAGAACAAATGTCAATAAGAGAATTTTGTTCACAGTTCCTGACTGAATGGTGAGAAGAAATTTAATGGAAATATGAAGCTCATGCCTAGGTCTCCTGGAACTTGTAGGTGAAACTAGGAGTTTGTGGCCAAGCCTACCAAACATATGTCCCAACGGTGTCTTCTCCTTTGACACGCTGTTCATGAAATCAAGAGGCTGGAGTGGAGAGCACACAGTCCACTCTTGTCTTTAAGTTGGATTACACCCATCACTAGAAGAAACAGTGGAGCCTGTGACATTCAGGTTTCTGTGCGCTCTCTCCTCTCGTTGGTTGTCTTACTGGGCTCAGCAAACCGTCCACACCCAGTTCATTAGTCAGAGGACTGGCTAGCCTAGGTGGATGGTGAGTCAAGAGTGCTTAGGGCTCAAGTGACCCAGGATGACTGTCAGGAGTGGTACAGGTGCTCTCCCACGTATTAGCCTTGACCGAGCACTCTAGCCCTGAGGCAGCGTCAGACTCGGTGGCACAGACTCTCGTGCAGCCAGAAATCAGTCAGTGGACACGATGTGTCCAGCTCTGCAGCGATCACATCCTGTAGCTCTCTGTCCTTTGTCCTTTCAACAAACACAGATCGAGCATCTACTGTAGATCGGGCACTACAGGAGTTCTTGGGGGATACAGGCATGGATGGAACATGGCCCCTGACCCGAGGAACTTACAGTCTTGATGGGAGACACATATATAAATAAAACCTTCCAACACACCCCTGGATATAAGCCATGATTCCTAGGTTATGCCACTGATGGTGATGGGAGTTGGAATATGAGATCCAACTAGTAGTCAGAGATTTGTATTGCTCTGGTTCTCACTCACACAAGTCTAGGAATTTCTAAGTTCTTGCATACGGTTATGAAGACATCATGACTGCCACAGTACAGCACAGGTCTTTCTCTGTCTGCCCATGCTCCCTGTGGGTCAAGGCTCCTGGATCCTGTGGCACGCAGATATGAATGCCCACCCAAGGCACCCTGCACTCCAGATACTGGCTGAAGGCACTAGATATATGTCCCCTCCCAGTTCTGTGATAGGAGACATACCACCTGCTCCAGCCCACTGCTCCAGCCCCATGAGCATTCTCTCCTTGAACCTGTTTCATCGGTCACTTCACTTGGGCCTGAGTTCTCTTCACCCCGACTTCCACTCTATTCTTTCACTAGGCTCCAGACTGGTACTTTTTAAAGTATAACTCAAACCGCAGTGGCATTTGGGCTGCCCTAGTGCATACAACACCCCTCTGAAGATTGGAAACATGCACCCGCTTCCTCCAGGTGGACACACCCCCATGCAAGTGTGTGTGCTTGGTAGGTGGGGGATAGGCTGGGCTTCAGCCCAAACTCTCCCCCTTGGCTGGTTGTCCTCAGCAGGGCACAACCTAGCCAAGTGACAATCCTAATGACATGGCCCCTGGCTATATTATTGCAACACATTGGCTGTCTTCACAGTTGTTTGCTGGCCGTTCATGGTTGTTTCCCAAAGTTTGGTCTGACCTGAACTCAAGGGTAGGTCTCACAGGACCTTCTGTCTTGACCTTCTGGTCACACTGCAATCGACCCTCCCAAAGATCATGTCTCTACTGGGCACACCTGGCCTTTTCCAGAGATTGCTCCTGCTACCAGCCTGAGGGAGGGGATACCACTCTGCTCTGTGCTCTACAACTGCATGGGCCTGGGTTTTCATTAATTCCTCATGGCATGACCGAGACAACACTATAGCGTTTAACAAGGTTTTACTCCGGGGGCACCTGGGTGGCTCAGTCTGTTAAGCATCTGACTCTTGATTTTGGCTCAGGTGATGATCTCAGGGTCGTGAGATCAAGCCCTGCATGGAGCCCCGTGGAGCCTGCTTAGGATTTTTCTCTCTTGCCCTCCCTCTGCCCCTGTCCCTGCCCCTTTCTCTTAAACAAAACAAAACAAAAAACAAGGTTTTACTCGAGTTTCAAAGATAAAGGAAGGAACAAAAGACCACACACACATATATATGTGTTTCCTCCCCCACCCCCAGAGCTGTAGAGATAGATAGATGATAGATGATAGATAGATAGATAGATAGATAGATAGATGATAGAGAAAATGGTATAGATACAGATATAGATGTCCCAGGAATTAATTTATAAATATAGCATAAACTAGTACCTGTCCTTCTTGGCTTACTTGCATGTGACAGGGGAAGCTCATCTCACTGTCAGAAATACCCGGGACACTTCCATTCTCAACCAAACTGAGCCGTGGCTTCAGAGACGAGGAAGTTGTATCCCTTCATCCCAGCGCTGGGCCCTTATTTCCTGTCCCAGAATGTATCCTTTGCCAGGATGACTGCCCCCTGCAATGTTACACCCTTTAGAGAACCACAGCCCCACGTGCAAGAGGTGGCCTGGCTATAACAAGATAACCACACCAAGAAGTGACATCAACATATTTTTCAAAGTTTGGTCTCAAAAAGTCTAAGGATACAGGGTCACCCAGGGCTTTCTTTACAAAGATTTCAGCGAAACCAGGCTTGAAATTGCTAACATGCTGCCACTGTAGTCTCTCTCGACAGACCCCAAGAAGACCGAGCTGCAGGAGAGCCACTGTGCCGATCTCCAGACAGAGCTAACGTAGCCCCCACAGGTTCCAAATGTGAAATGATGGGCAAAGTCTTGGAGCTCAAGAGAAGTGACTTTTGGCTCCATGAAATTATGTCGCCTATTGTATGGTGGATGGGTGCTAGACTTTAAGGGACTTTGGCACATGAACAATGTGGGTTAAGAAAGGGCTATGTGTGTAAACAAATAGGCAATCTCCAAATACATATAAAAACCCATTCTCTTCTCTACTCTCAAGGATTCCTAAAATGCTTTGGTGGAATAGGAACTTCAAAGTGATGCCAAGGCCCTTCGGCTTCTCAGATGAGTCGTTGTACAATCATGCTGGGAAACTTCAAGTCTATTATTCAGAGAAGCGATAGAGAGCCTGTCTTTGGAAGCAAAGACCTGGGTCTGAATCTGGACTCAGCCGCTTACTACCTCTACGTTCTTGGTGATAAAGCTAATTCTATCGGGACTCGCAAAATGGAGGCCGCCCCAGTGGCCTGGCCCACTGCACAGATTGAAACCTAAGTCAGTCACACTTAAGGGAAATGCGTCACTATCAAAGAAACCTAGCATACACCCGTCACCCTCCAACTCAGCGTTAGCTTACCTTCGCCTCGAAATAGGAACGTTTTGCCTTAGAAGGAAGTCCCCGACCTCCTAGCCAGTCACACTCTGTGTCTGAGTTACTGTTTCTTATGCTCTGAACAATCTGCTCTTGCCCAGATTCCCTTGGGAAGAGTGCTTTACCGCTTCAGAAGCTCTGTACCCTCCATCCATGGGTTGTTTTCCTTTAAATAAAGGACATCAAACTCATTATTGTTTTATTTTTGTCATTTGATATTGGGAAAACCATTTACCCTCTCCAAATTTTAGTTTCCTCCACTGTAGCATGGACATGAGAACTCTTTTGTCCACAAGCTCACAGGCTATTGTCAACATTAAATAAGATACTGTGTGTAGGACCTAAGTGCTCAATGAATGGTTACATCTTATGAACTCATTTGGACTGTAAGTTCCTAAGGCTCCCGCTACAAATAAAATACAATGAAATAGATATGTATTTTTACATGTGAGCATTTTCATTTGAAGCAATTGAAGCAATTCTTGGGGAGTTCATGACCTTGATCTGTTTATTTATTGTATTTGAAGAGACATGTGGCAGGGGTCCTTCACATAACTCCATCCCTCGGCTGTCCCTGTGGGGGCACGAATCTTAAGTGGGTGACATTGGGGTTCACTGTGAAGCACCAAGATCGTTCCATCACACCTTCTGAAGTTACTTTCATCAACAAATGCTAACTTTGGGATTTTCCCTATGAAAGCTGATTCTAGTCTTCCCTGGAATTCTGAAAGAGCTCAGCAAGCATTTGAGATCTGGTGTAAACAAGGAAACCATTTGCTTAGGAAGAAATAAATTTCCTTTAAGAGCAAACACCTTTGCAAAACTCAGCCATGCTGTCAGCACTTTTTTCCCAGCATTTTGGGGGCCAATCCACCTCCTCAAATGCTGAGACTTTTTTTCTGGAAACAACTTCCAACAAGGGATTAGCACCACTTCTGAGATTCCATTTGTCTTGTTTACATTCCTTGTGCAATGTCAGAACACTGTGTTCCCTTTCTTGTCGTTGCACAACAAAAGCCCTGCCACACAGCGCTGCACAGTCTTCCTCTCCACACCAGGACTCCCTTCGGGCTGGTGATCTTTGCAGACAGCTCTGGGACCCCCAGGTGGGCTGGTTCCGGGAAAGGAACAGGGGCTTCAGAGACAGTCCGAGAAACCTGGGCTCGAGTTCTGCTGCTGCCTTATGTGATGAACTTAGTTACTCTGACTCGGGTGTTTTTTTGTTTTTGTTTGTTTTTTTCTGTAAAATGGAAATAATGTTACATTCTTCGCGGGATCATGGTGAAGGCGGAGTAAGACAACGTGTGCGGCTCCTTCAGCACAGTGCCTGGCAATCTTAAGTCCGCCAATAAAGGAAGTCATTATTTTAATTACGGCACTCAGGGACTGTGCGGCCTTCTTTCCTCTCTTGTGATCTCCAGCACCGAAAGGCTCTGCCTTTGCTTAAAGTCTCCAGAGAAACACACACAAATGGTCCACCCGAGAAGGTGCTACGTGATATGGATTCTTGGCTTTAGTAACGATCTTTTAGAATACTCCATGGCTTGGCAAAAACGGCTGTCCTGGCTCACTCTTCGAATCAGCGCTGCTTTTGTAACATCCCTAGAGATGGAGGGGGGACACCTGACTGATGGTGCAGAAGCAGATATGTGAAGGGAGGAGACGTGGGCCTTGTCATGATCATGACATGAACACAATGATCCAGAACAGCTACGGGCATGTCTGCGGCTCACCCTTCACGTGGTTGAAAAGGAGGGGGTGTGGCCACGATCACAGGCTATTGTTGCGAGTGGTTATGTACAATGAACACTCACTTCGCAATGAATCCATTGTCATCAAACTTCCTGTGCGCGTGGGGCTTACTCTGTCGGGGGGAAGGCCCCGGGCTGGCCCCGAGCGGTCTGAGAGGCCTTCCGCGGGTGAGACTCGCCAGGCAAGGATGAGTGGGTTGGTGTTTGCCTTGGGTGCGCTAGCATTTGCTTTTGGCAGCTGGCGGTGAGCGCCTCCTGGCGTGTTCGTGGGGAGCTGGCGGTACTCATCGTACAGCGGGGAGGGAAGGAGAGCTCACTTTCGACTTTCAGCTCCGGACTTGAATCTCAGCTCAGCCGCGCTTTATCTACTTTGAACAACCTCCTTAACCTTGCTGAGGCACCTCATTTTAAAACAAAATCCATAATGTGACTTTACAGAACAGTCGTTACTGGTATAGATGAAAAGCTGTATACTGTACTTTGTACGGTGCCTCGTATCCTAGGATCACAATAAATGGTGGTTTACACGGCCATTCCTTAAGAGTAATCTAGATCTGCATAGAAGGAGGGCGATGGGCCCACAGAACAGACCACTTTATTATGCAAATAAAGTCCTCGCACACATGGGAGAACCCCTTGGAACTGGGAATATGAAAGGTCATAGCACCTCTGTCCTGTGAGTGTAAGCTGGGCCAGCACGACCTCCCCCATCTGTGCCACGTCATCACAGGAGGGACTGTCTCCCAGCTCCATAGCACTGCTCCAAACTGAATACAGTGCTGACCAAGACAGCAAAGCATGGGTCTGGTGGCACTGGGCTTGAGCTGATCGTCTGTGGCACTACCCACTAGGCTTGGGATGGATGGCATCCGTAGTGGAAATGAGATGGTAGGCAGCAGTGTCAGTGGTTCGCCAAAGAACTGTGCTCCCTTCTGTGTTGCAGGGAAGTGGATACTCAGCCTGGGGTGACGTTGCCCAGCAACACTTGCATCTAATTTGGGCCATAGGATGAGTTCTGGCCACTAGAATGTGGGCAAAAGGGATGTAAACCCTTCCAGGCTTGGCCTCTAGAAACATGATTCTTTGGCCTCTGTATCTTGCGGTGGGCTGGATGTCAGTGCCGTGGGCAGTGCTATGGTCCACGTGCTGAGGACTCTCACGCATTTGCTCTTCCAGCTGAGGTCTCCACTGGGCTGGGCAGAGTGGAGCCTTGGGTCAATTGGACACCACGGGAATGGGAACTAAATTTCATAAGTAACATTTTATATTTCATATAGATTAATACTACAATTTTGCCCATAAGTTTTGATGGTTTATGTGTGATAGTAGCCAGCCCCATCATGACAAATACAAGATGATTTATGGGTTTTTCTTTTTTTTTTTAAGATTTGTCTATTTGAGAGAGAGAGAGAGCATGGGGAGGGGAAGAAGGAGAGGGAGAGAGACTTAAGCAGACTCCACACTGGGCGTGGAGCCTGATGCAAGGCTTGATCTCACGACCCGATCCGGACCCGAGTTGAAACTAAGAGTTGGACACTTAACTGACTATGCCACCCAGGCACCTCAATCATATGATCTGTAATTGACTTTTCCCAGAATGTCAACACAGGTATGCTGGAGATTTGTCTATTTAGTGATCAGATAATTGAGGGTGTTGGGTAGGTGATTACACTAGGAAACACCTACGTACCTTAAACCAATACTCAGTTTGTGTTTACCCTTTTTAGGATAAGAAGAAGGAAGCTTGGTATTTAAAATGTAAGTCTGAAGCCTTGAATGTTAAGTAGATTTATAATGCATAATAAACCACAGCTAATATGGCAGGAAACTTCCATTTACTACAGATTTCGAAAAGTTCTCTCTTGGAATTTCTTTATCCAAACGAATAGTTTTGGAGTTTCCTGCTCAGTAATTACTGCTTGATTGATTAATTTAATTGGGGAATAACATCTAAGAACTTTAGATTCCCAACCTGGTCTGTGCAAAATTATTTAGTTGTCTTAAGCAAAGAAAAAATAGTAGTCCAAATAATAATTTCTTAGATTCCTAAATGTCTTAACGGTATCAGTTGACAACTACTTAACTGTCAAGACAACATTACAAAGCCCACCGACTCTTGGTTTTCTTTTCAGCTCTTCCCCGGATGAGGACAGGGTCCCCTGTGAGGACAGCTCACTTTCACTTCAGTGACTTTGCTGGGGATTATTCTCCTCTCCTTTATGAGCCTGTCACAGAGACTCCTTGGACTGGGAAGTTTGCCCAATTCCTCACACGTCAGCCACAGAGGGTAGAACTCACCGGAAGCGTGCACTTCCTTTTTCTTCCCAGCAACAATTACTTCGTCCAAACCCGAGGAAGTCCTGTGCACTGTCAGCTGTACGTGTGCGTGTGCGTGTGCGTGTGTGTGTGTGTGTGTGACCCACAATGCGGCATAAAAAAGACATATATAAGAAGCAACAGAAAGGGCCTTTCTCAGAACTGCCTAGAAATTCCTAACCTGTCTGAGATGCTTCCTTTGCTGCTTGCCTCCCGCAGGGACCCCGCCTGCCTAAGCTGGGCGGTGGTCCTCCCTAGAGGAGGGGGCAGTTCCCCTCCAGGCGGATCATGGGGAAGGAGTTGTGCATATTTTCAGCAGACCGTACGCACCCACATTCTGCTCACTTTTCCCTTCTAGAGAAGTGATATACTCCCCCTCAAATATTTTTTCTTGCTTCAAGTAAAATAAGTGTCTTAGAGTCGATCCTCCTCATGTCCTCTCATCCGGCACTGTGTCTGACTCTGGAGAAGCCGCTGACTGTCCTCTAATTTTCCTGCTTGTTAGTCCACCTGGTATCATCATGGCTCTAGTAATGACTGATTCAGGAACACTCCCAAACAGTAAGTTCAACGAAAATACGTATAGAGCTCATACCTGGTACCCCGTTACTGCTGCTACAGAGGAGGTTACCTCCAAAGCTTAGCGGCTTTAGACAATTTTCTTCTTATATCATGGATTCTGGGGCTTTGAAATTGAGACAGAGGGAATGACTGTTCCATAATATCTGGGGCCTAGACAGCTGGGGGTGACATGAAATCGGGGGACAAAATCATCTAACGATTCCTCCACTTGCGTATCTGGTGTCTGATTGAGAGCATCTGAAGATGAGCACTGTTGACTGACATCCACCCAGGGCCTCTCCACGTGGTGTCGTTTCCACACAGCATGGTGGCCTCAGGGCAGATGGACGTTTAACCTGGAAGCTCAGGGCTCAAAGTGTAAGTGCTTTGGCAGCAAGATGAAGCTCAGGGCATGGCCTTTGTGACCTGGAAGACATGCAGCTTTGTTTCCACTGCATTCTGTTGGCTTCAGTCAAGCCACAACCTTGCCCAGATTCAAAGAAAAGAGAATCAGACTCTACATCTTGACTGATTAGTGGCAAGGTGCCGGAAGTGCCTGCCTGGGGAAAGATGTTGTGATCCTTTCATCTTCGAAAATACCAGCAGCCACAGCGGAATCAGCTTTTAGAGGTTGTGTGGGGATTTGTGTTGCAGAATTTGAAGCCACACGTGGTCAGTGCCCTGCACTTTGTAAAGAAAGTGCTCCGGGGGTCCAGGAGGAGAAGATCTTTATGCATCAAGATGAATCTGGTAGCATTTCAGCTAAACCTGGAAAGGTACGGCAGACAAGAGGGGACAGCACTTTTAAATACAGGGAGGTGGGATAAAGAAAATGAAGAAGATATAGTATGTATATACAATGGCATATTACTCAGCCATCCAAAAGAACGAGATTTTTGCCATTTGCAATGACGCAGAGGGTATTATGCTAAGTGAAATAAGTCAGTCAGAGAAAGACAAATATCATATGCTTTCACTCACATGTGGAATTTAAGAAACAAAACAGATGAACACAGGGGAAGGGAAGAAAAATAAAATAAGGTAAAAACAGAGAGGGAAGCAAACCATAAGAGACTCTTAACTCTAGGGAACAAACTGAGGGTTGCTGGAGTGGAGGTGGGTGGGGGGATGGGGTAACTGGGTGACGGGCATTAAGGAGGACACGTGATGTGATGAGCACTGGGTGTTATATGCAACTGATGAATCACTAAACTCTACCTCTGAAATGAATAATACACTATAGGTTAATTTAACTGATTTTAAATTAAAATAAAAAAATAAATACAGGGAGGTGGGATGTACTGGGAAGTGTGACGGCATCATGCGACCACTGTCTTGGAGAGCGGTTCAGGGGCAGATGGAGACAAACTTGAAATGTCGAGGGAACCTGGATTCATCTGAGCATTTGATGGACAAAGCAAAAGACCAGGGAAGCTGCTTCTGTCAGTTCCTCCTACCCTCCCCCTCCCTCTTTACATCTTAACATTTGACTTGTATCTCTTTAAATAAAGTGTGCACTCCTTTGCTCTTTGGATATATTTATTTAGGCATAAACATACTTTGATATCTTTTCGGGGCGCCTGGGTGGCTCAGTCGTTAAGCGTCTGCCTTCGGCTCAGGGCGTGATCCGGGCATTCTGGGATCGAGCCCCACATCAGGCTCCTCCGCTATGAGCCTGCTTCTTCCTCTCCCACTTCCCCTGCTTGTGTTCCCTCTTTCACTGGCTGTCTCTCTCTCTGTTAAATAAATAAATAAATAAATAAAATCTTTAAAAAAATCACAAAAAACAAAAAAACATACTTTGATATATTTTGGGTTCTCATTTTTATACCACTACATCTTTGCACACTTTATCTTGGCCCCTCCCTACCGCTTCAGTCTTCCCCAAGACCTTCCTCAAAATGCGCAGAGAATGGACCCACTTTGACTCTGCCGCCCTGGGCGTCTGCTCCATCAGTGGCAGCTCTGTCCTTGCTCTGTAAGACTGCACGCGATCCAGTCTTGCTCTTACTTCTTTTTTTTTTTTAAGATTTTATTTATTTATTCAACAGAGATAGAGACAGCCAGTGAGAGAGGGAACACAAGCAGGGGGAGTGGGAGAGGAAGAAGCAGGCTCCCAGCGGAGGAGCCTGATGTGGGGCTCGATCCCAGAATGCCCGGATCACGCCCTGAGCCGAAGGCAGATGCTTAACCGCTGTGCCACCTAGGCGCCCCTGCACTTACTTCTATCTTTAGTTTTATGTGTTATTCATGTTTTTAAAAGCCTGGATGCTGACCAGTCATCTGGAACATTTTGCAAGGCAAATTTATTGAAAACTGGGGCAACCCATACCTGGAAGTACACCTGGGTGTTATTCAAATCAAGAGTCAGGAAGGAAAGTTAATTTAAAAATACCCTCTTGGGGCGCCTGGGTGGCTCTGTCAGCTGAGCGTCTGCCTTTCCTCAGGTTATGATCCTGGGGTCCTGCGGTCAGGCCCCGAGTCAGGCTCCATGCTCAGCGGGGAGTCTGGTTCTCCCTCTCCGTCTGCTCTCTCTTGCACACGCGTGCTCTCTCTCTCTAATAAATAAATAGAACCTTAAAAAAAAAAAAAAGAAAATACCCTCTGACTATCTGAATTGGGCAATTGCTGTGGGGAATAAAAAGATAAAGCAACAGTCCCCTTAATAAAGTAGGAACACACAGAAGGGTAAATAACAGAGCGGTAGCAGAATAATGTCCCCCGTAAAATGTCCACGCCCTTGTCCTTGGACACCGTGACTATGTTACTTCACGTGACAAAAGGGACTTTACAGATGTAATTAAATCAAAGCTCTGAGATGGGAAGTTATCCTGGATTATCCAGTTGGGCCTAAGGTAATCACATGGGTCCTTTAAGGGAGAAAGAGTGGCAAGAAATTCGGTTATGCAATATGAGAATGACTTGACTGGCCAATGTTGGCTATGAACCAAGAACTGAAAACAGGCTCTAGCAGATGGAAAAGGCCGAAGGGAACAGAGCTCTGTCTAGCCTTGACTTTAGTTCAGTAACACCCGTTTTGGACTTCTCATCTTCAGACCCTAAGATAAGATATTTGTGTTGTTTTTAAGCCACCAAGCTTGCAATCATTTGTCAGAGCAGCAATAGACAACTAATACAAACAGCAAAGGTAAATGATACAAGAATCCAGAAAATGGCGTCATGGGTCAATAGCCACAAATTTTCAAATATTGGGGTTTCTATGATAATGCCATATATACATTCTCCTCTCCCCCCAAAACCCGTTACTTCTGCAAAATCAAGCGTGAAAAATAACTGGGCTTATAGGAAAATATGGTTGGGGCAGATCATTCGAAGCTTATGGAATGTATAACCAGAGCACTAATAAAAACAGTAACAATGCTAATAAAGATGTCAGCTCAGTTCCTCTCCGCTGACATGGCCTCTATGTCAGCCTGTCCACCCCAGGCTCGTGCTTTCTCCTTGAGAATGGAATGTTCAAAGGGCAGTTGTTTCGGACAGTGACATGCTTCATCAAAATTCACAGGACAATGTTGGGATAGCCTTTGCCGGCCGATCAGTTCTTCTTAGGCACTAGGGGCAATGTCTTCGCAAATCCTTCATTTTCACTTACGGCCTCCCGCAGACACATCGGAAAGTCCAATTTCTGGAAGTTAGGAAACCAGCTCTTACCTGCACCAATGGGAGATACTTCGGCAGGACATTCAGATTTTCTTTCCTTCAAGTTTTCATTTAGTGCTTAAACTTTCTGTGTAAGTCCGAAACCCTTGCTGATCATTGCTTTCAAATGCTGACCTGCTTGGAAAAATTGAGCGAAAGCAGACTGCAACGGGTAAAAGCGATGAGTGCTAGGAGTTCAAATAAGGCTGGCAGTGCTGGGAAAGGCCTCCTGCTGGAGGTGGTCTGGAGCAGAGCCTCGAGCACGAGTTAGAGTGTGGACGGTATAGATGAACTTCCAGGTGGAGCCAAGAACGATGGCGGCACCATCCAACATGGCGTGTCCCTGGTGAGCTGTGCTTGGTTCCGGTACTACCGGCAGGCGCAGTCGCGATGGCCAGAGCCAGCGGACCTCCATTCCCGTGGCTGCTTCTCATGGTGTCAGAGTGCAGGCACCGAGAAGGTCCTCACAAAGAGGCAGTGTCACCCCTGTGCTCATACTTACTGCGGCTGCCTCACGCACCCTTCCAGTTGCCTCGTCCCTGTAATTCCCCCTTCAAATCAGCCTCCTGTGAGTTTGTGGCACTGGAACTCTTGGAGGAGACAAAAATACAGAAAAGCAGGTTCCAGACACCCGTGCTTTCCCAGTTTTTCCAGCCAAGTTCCTTCAAACGACTTCAATGCCTCTGCCTATCACAGAATCTTGAGAGAAAAAGCCTCACCAACAAAGCCACCTGTAGGATGAGGGGTGGCCTTCAAATGCGTAGCCCACTGACAGATTCTAGGACCTCCTGTGCATTAATGCGTACAATGAATCTATAACCAGGTCTGTTCCTCATCCTCCGTGACCTGTGGGGTCAATTCCCACGCCCCCACCTTCTCCCCCTGCCCACACCCCTCTCTCGGTGCCTCTTTTCCCCTTCGCCCTTCAAATACATCCTCAAAACTGGAAGATGGCGATCAAGCTGGGGAAGAGCTGGGAGTGCTCCGGGTGCAGCTGCAGAGCCCCCCGTGTGGCCACCGGGTCCCTCCCCAGGGTGCACCCTGGAGGATCTTGGTGTCATGCTTCTGTAATTGCCAGCTGCCACACGGGTCCTGTTGGTGCTCCTGGACTCGGGCTTGGCCTTGGCCTTTGCTCCAAAAGAGCGTGGGTTCCTCACAGCTTGTTCAGAATCTGTCCTGCCTGTTTGCCTGCTGTTTACTCAGAAGGATCTCGGTGACCCCTTGCTGTCTGGGCTGCGAAACACACCCTGTCAGGGGTGACATAAATCCTGAAGAGCATTCAAAGGAGAGCCACCAGGACGACTGAGGCCACGGAGGCCACACAACCTGGAAAAGAAGGCAGGGCGCTGGGGGACTTGTAAATGTGATTCTTCCGCAGAGGATGGGAACCCCCTTTCTTTCTGCACAACCAGCGCGAGAGAGTCAGCGTTCACGGAACTGTTGCTAAAAGGGAAGCACTGCAGGGAGGGGGAACACGAAGGAAAGGGAAGCTGGCGCTCCCTCTGTCGCGATCACAAGATGCAGAGAGAGACCCGCGCGTGAGATAGGCACATGCAACTTCACATTGTATTCAGGAAACAATGGTGAAAAATGAATTACATGGAACAGACTAGTAAGGGCCGACAAGGCGCAGATTCAACGTGTAAGTAAGTGAGCTGGATTTAGATGACACAGGAAGGCGCTCCATCTAGTGCAATTCTCAGTCCTTCTTTGGAAGGCTTTGTAAAGAGGGTTGGTTAAACGCGGTTTAAACGGGGACTTGTTGCAAGCAAGAGGAGGAAAGAGTCCTGGAGGGAGCCCTCTGGGTGCAGCGCCCTCAGTCCCGCCTACCCCCCCCCTCAGAAGCAGCGCCTGCAGGTATAAATATTTGCCTGCAAATCCTCGTTTCCAAGGGAGCCGATGTTAAGCTGGTGTGGTGAGAATGGTACCGGCCTTGGTGTTCTAAATGATGGCACGAGGTACAGCGGACCTTGGCCTTTAATTACCATCACAGGGAAATGATCTCCATAATCCATGGAACTCCCCTCATCCCACTGTTTAGCAAAACTGTCAAGTGGGTTTTTTTTTCTTAATCCCGTACCATATTCCAGGACAATGCTCTAGAGAGAAGCGTGGGGAGCTGGCACCTGTGTGGTACAGTAGGGGGCGGGGGCGGGGCTGGAGGGAAAAGCAAAGGACTTGCATGTTTTTTAAAACCGCTGCCAAAAGATAAGGTTGTTTATTCAACTTCTAACACTGATGAGGGCAGGACTCTGCGAAACCACGACAGAAAGAACTTCGGTCAGCAAATAAATACACAGTTCATATTAGCCAGGCAGGGAGAAGGGTTGCTCCGGGTCTGGGTCTATGAATAGTCATGGAGCAGTCACTTGAAGGCGTATCTGGGGCTGGTGTCTGATTTAATTTCATTTGTATGGAGTGATGATTTGGAGTTTACATTCAGAAAAACAATTTATCTCATGAAGCACCAGGCTACAAACACAGGTCTCTTAAAAGACCCAGATGGTCAATGGATTAAAACGATGACTTCCCAAGTCCTGGGTGCCAGATGGCTCTCCCACTGGCCTCATACTGACCTCTGCGAACAGAGCCTCGCCATCAGGGAGCAGGCTTTGGGGAGGCGTGGAGGCCAACTGGGGTGTTATAAAAGGAGTCAGTTATCTCTGTGAGTCCTGGCGATTACCAGGAAGCGATCTAAAACATGAAAATAGATACGCATATCAGAAGCTGGAACAATTTACTGAAGGGCAGTTTGGGGAGGTTACGTTGACTTCAAGGTATTAAACCCACTTCCTCTGGGTGCGGAGATACTGAAATCTCCTTGCTGCTGTGGGCTCTGAGTGTGAACAGGCCGCGTAGGGGGCCTCTCAGGTGGGCAGGCCCCAGGAGGGGAAGCCTTCCTCGGGGCCATTTTGAAGAAGAGCAGAGACTTTGATGAAAGCTTCTTTGAATCCGTGACAAGCTCTCGCATCCACCGTTGGAGAGTCCAGGAGGCAAGTTCCAAAGTCCTCCTTAAGGGGTCCTCGAGGAGATCCAAGGACATGTCATAAAGCCTGGGGAATTTACCCCATGGCAGATGGACGGGGCCACCACATGGGGGAGTGTGGCTGTGGGACTCCAGCCATGGTCGGGGCTTTCTCAGCAGAGGGCCCCCCACTGGCTGTGCCCGGGGGGCTCTCCCAGGGAGACCCCAGCTCAGAGGAGATGGTCTGAGGTGTGTGAATACCCATGTGACTGTCAGTGACTCTGGATAAAGCTCAGTGTGGGACACCGTGAGACTTCGGACTGAGATTTCAGTGTTGGCCGAATACTGACGTGGGCATTATGTATTTAAGTTATGACTTCCTTCCCGCGTGTTGTGGCCAATGCATAAGCCAGCGGAGGGACCGTGGGTATCACTCTACCAGAGACGTTTCCCTGGATTTCTGGGTGGATTCTCGGGTCGGCAGAATCTGACGGTGCTGAGACACAATGCAGCCCCTTGAGCACAGCCTCTAGGCCCCCAGACCGAGCAGCAGGCACATCCTTCCATCCACCCATTCCTATTTGGAGCTGAAGACTCCAGAACGGTGGGAAGGTCACTCCTGCAGTAGCATCTGCTGTTCCAAGGCTGAAAGAGGAAGTAAAATTGAAGGCAGGAAGGCAGCATTTTGAAAATACTGTGGCGTTCACGGAGAGGGAACCAAGCAATCTGTCTCTAAAACCTCCCAAGAAATTGTCTCTGGGGAGATATTGCTTTCCGACTCTCGGGATGGTCTGCCTTGTAGCTGGGTGACACGGGAGAACTTCCCCGGCACCCTTCGTGCTTGTCTGCTCCCTGCTGGAAACGCGGTGGGTGGCAAATACCGAGACCAGCACTGAACTCCTGGCCCAGAGGAAATCCCTGGTCCGCTGCTTTCCTGGGAATGCTTTTTCATCAAATGGTGTTTCAAACATTTTTCTCTAGATGATAGTCACCTGCAGTGGGAAACTGGGCTAAAGCAGCTTGTTCTCTGTCCTCAGATCATCTTATGTTCTTTCCCTCTCCTCTCTGTTTCTGAGCTCTGTTTGGCTTAACCGTGTGGAGCCTTGGGCCACTGAGATCATGCACAGAACTAGGTTAGGAGGGCAAAATGTTGGGATAGAAGCAATTTTTTTTTTTTGGCAGCGATTTCCCAGGCACAAGATTTCCTTTTTCTAACCTTTTTGTTCTTCTTCAGAGGGGAGCAGGCTACGTGGGGTGAGGACATGCCAGGCTGCCTAGGCAGGAAATACTGTCCCATGGTACCGAATTTAAAAGAAAGAGATTTTAGAAAATGGTAACGTATTTTGGGTTACTTCTTTCATTTTGTTCCATGCCACTGACTTCTTCATGCTTTGTGGTTGTCCAAAACGTTGCTTGCAAATCCCAAAGTGAGCCTGTGAAACTGACGTTAGTAAGCGCTACGCTTTTCCTAAAATGCTGAGGATTTTTTTTTTTAAGTTAATGTGTTTTTTCAGTTGGTCAGAAGATATTTAGAGACCATCCCCTGGGTGCACGGTGATGCAATGGGTCTTTAGGGATAGCAATTAAAGAGCAGGCCTAGGCCATGTCCAGCTGTATTTACAACCTTTTGAAAAGGGAGGACTCATGTGCAAGTGAAAGGCTTTACCCCTAGAGCTGGTGAATTGGGATGTAGGCAGCGGATGTGGCAGGGAAGGGGCCCACCGTGGGGGAGATCAGCAGAAACATTTGTCTGGGACCCCAAAATCAAAGTTATACAGGGTTCTGGAAAAAAATAAAAGGAAGTGGCTCAGGCCAGTCTGCACCTCTGAGAGCCACAAGCAGCGAAGGGGGACATGAGGAGTAGGGGAATGGTGATGCGTGCACGGCCAAGGAAGTCAGACTTGGGTTTCAAATCCTCTGTGCGCCGTCACAATGTGAGACTCTGCGTTCCTTTGCTGTGAAATGGGCGCACCAAGGCCTACCATTCAGGGGACTGAGGAAGACTAAAGCAGATCACGTGCGCCAAACACACAGCGCAGTGCCTGGCACCGGACAGACGCTCAATGAAGGCTTGTCCCTCAGGCCCCTTAGGGGGAGCCTCTCACAGGGATTTGTCCTCACTCCTGTGTGGGTGGAATAGACAGGGCATTGATTCTGGCTAGGTTGCTTCCCAGATGTGAGGTGCCCCCAGCTTCCCTCTTCCTTAAGAGGAGATGATGTCATCACGGCGTTGTCAGGATTGAAAAGGGAAAGCGATCCAGCTGGCTTCCATCTTAAACTTCTTTGTAATATGCCATCCCTGCACCCGAGACGGCCCCACACGCAGCTGTATCCCTGTCATTGCCTTCGCGGGGGCCCCGTCGGGTGCCTCAGCCAGGTATGGAAGCTGCCTTGAGGTTCCGGGGGACTGCCCCTTCCAAAACGAGCCCTGCTTCACTTTCCATTTTTACAACCAACTTCACTGCTGAGTGTGACCTGATTTTAGCTGAGAAGCCAATTCCAGGGTCCAGATAGAGCTTTGCCTGTGCCCTGATCAAGCCTCCTCTGTCAGAACGGCTCTGCCCTATCACACCTGTCCCATCCCTTCCCTTTCCAGGGCTTGTCTTGCAGACAAGGAAAAATCAGGCTCAATAAGTCTAAAAGAAAACCGAAGAAAAGTCTGAAGAACTCGGTGCTCGGGTGTCGAGGGAAAATGACCTTGTTTCATAAGAGGCAGTTACTGCTAGTTTACTGGCATCATTGCGGATCTAGGAAGGGTCATTTCCCTCTATCCTTCTGAGTTCTTGGCTGAGACCTCTGTAATCAAAGATTAACAAGACAAAAACAGATTGTTATTAACATGTCTACCTCATGTATATGGGGGAGATACCCAGGGACAAATGAGTAACTCAAAGAAGTGACTTAGAATTCAGGTTTAAAAACCACCTTTTTTTTTTAAAGATTATATTTATTTATTTGAGAGAGAGAGAGAGAGAGAAAGAGAGGGAGAGAGAGAACAAGTGGGGGGAGGGGCAGATGGAGAAGCAGGCTTTCCACTGAGCAGGGATCCCGATGCAGGACTCAATCCCAGGACCCTGGGATCATGACCTGAGCCGAAGGCCTAACCAACTGAGCCACCCAGGTGCCCCTTTTTAAAAGCCATCTTAATAGAGAAAGGGGAAGGAAATGTAGCCCTCTTAGGAGAGAGGAAATGATTTTTAGGAAAGACAAATGGGTCCTTGAAAGAGTAGATGGGAGGTAGGATAGTTTGTGACAACGTGTGTCTGGCTGTGGGGTTGACTTCTAGGCTCCCCTCCTGTGACAAGAGTCAGTTGTCCCTGGTTGATGATGCTCCCGGGAGGAGATTTATGGCAGCTGAGTTCGTTTTGGAGGCTCTCTCTTTAGGTAGATAAGGGTAGTCCAGAGAAAGCCTCTCCCTGCGTCTGCCTACAGCTCAAAATAGTCAATGTAACAAAGCCGCACATCTGGGGGCAACACGGCCTAAAGTCCTACAGTCCTATTTTGGGGTGGCACAATCTGTTATCCTTCGTGTGCAGCCACTGATTAAAAGTTACAGACACTTTTGAAGAGAAAACCAGGAGCACCTTTTGGGCCCATTGAAGGGAAAATAAGGAATGTGCTACCCTTTGCATAAGCTGCCCCATACGACTTTAATGAAGCACTTTCAAGTGGATAAGAGGCAGGAGACTAGAAAGATCTCACTGGTATTTTGCACAGGGGAGTGTAAAATGCAAGGTTTTGCCAGTATTTACACATCCCTGGCCAAAACCCAAGGAGGAAAGGAGTAAATGGCCATGAGGGAGAAGGGTTTGATTATCAGATGCTTCCATGTGGCATGAGAGCGTTCTATGAAAGTTTTAAAACACTCAGCATATGTTCCCTTTGCTTCACACGGACCCGACTAGAAAACATCTGGAGGTGCACACAGCGGTACTACGTGAAACATCTGTGTATAAATCCCACACCGCGCTGCTTGCCATTTGTTGGCTCTCGGCTCCGTTCCCGCCCTGCCTGCCCTTCCTTCTCTGAGCGGCTGGAAGCCTGTGAACTACACTTCCCAGACTCCCCAGCCAGCTGGCTTCCACTTAAGTTCTACCCACGGGACACGCGGGCGGGAGACTGCAAGGTAGGTGGAGGCAGAAGCCCATTTTTTTCTACTTCCGCTGAAGGCTGGGGCGGAGGCCGCAGCGGCAGCTGGGGAAAGTGGGTTTGCGCTCAGGTGGTGGGATTTCAGCAACAAGGGGGCAGGGGGGCCTCCTGCAGCTCAGAATTCCTGAACTCTGGCTCTGGCGCAGTGACAGGCAACCTTGGGTGGGAGTTCAGCCCCCCTCCAGCTTCCTGGAAGACGTTCCAGCAAGAGCAGTGGAGCAGCGGGTATACCAGCAGCCTCAGCAACAGAACAGTTGTGGATTCGGGATCACGCCATCTTTTCCTGTACTCAGTCCGCCTTAGGACGGTAGTAGCTTCCTGCTGTTACTAATCTCTGAATGAACTCAGCCTCCTTTTTTCTCCTCCAGCCCTTCACATTTTGTTAACTGCCCCTCTATTTAAAATTCCTATAGTAGTTTCCTCTGACTGGACAGTGACCAGTACGTACACATATAAACAAAACACAAAAATTGAAGGCAAATTGGGAGCCTGGGTGGCTCAGCGGGTTAAGCGTCTGCCTTTGGCTCGGGTCATGATGTCAGGGTCCTGAGATCCAGCCCCACGTGGGGCTCCCTGCTCATCAGGGAGTCGGCTTCTCCCTCTCCTTCTGCCTCTGACTGCCCCGCCCCCCAGCTCATGCTCTCTCTCTCGCAAATAAATAAGTAAAATCTTAAAAACAAAAAAAATAGAAGGCAAATCAAGGTACTATTTCAATGTGTTTAATCCCCTACTCCACTTGCATTTTGGAGTTTACAAAAAGGAAGGGATAAGCAAGATTTTACCCTAAAAATACAACAACAAAACTCAGTTCCTTGTCAGATGTCCTGCAGCCTCCACCAAGGAAAAGAAGTTAGCACAAGTATTTTAAAATAAGAAATTTTCCTTGAGGGAAGCTTGTCTATAACGTCAGTCTTCAGTGACATTAATAATAGGTATGCTTTCTAGTGTTTTTTAGATGTGAGGCCCATCAAATATGTTATTTTATTTAATTATCCAAATAACTCTAGAATTTAGAAATTTATTCTAATTTCATAATGAGGAAAATAAAGTATTTTTAATGGCACTGGTTGATTGTTTAGTGGCTGTGTATCCCTCTCTAGGGTACATATTCTTCACCATGGGACCTAGCCGTCCCTCCCATGCAGCAGCGTAGTTCATTTCTTCACTCCCCAGAATTTGTGATGACCCTTGTCACCTACTCGGCCTAGAGAACGTGCCAGAAGAGACATGCATGTGAGTTTCAGAGCCCAGGCCCAAGAGGTTTGGCAGGTTCTGCCTTCATTCATTTGGACCACTGGCCTGCAGTGTCTATAAATGCCACATGTCTGGCCCTATTGGAAGATGCGAGGCCATGTGAGGAAGGAACAAGATGCACCAGCTCCTGGCCAGTACCCACTTCCCTCATGGGAGTGTGGCCATCTTGGCCCTTCCAACAAGTTGCCTTTCACTGAATGCACCTATCTGAGCAAGCCAGGTGAAACTAGACCAGGAAACACCCAGCTAACCCACAGACTTATGAGAGAGAAGAAATCATTGTTTTCTTAAGCCACTAAATTTACAGGCAGCAATATATAACTGATAAAGTGCCACTTGTTTTTTGCACCAAGCATCTGTCCTTACCATCATTTGCTGATAGCGTCCCAAGTCCCTCTTGTTGTACTTGCCAATAGGATACTTGTCCCTCCCCTGGTCAAGGGGCAGGCATGTGGCTTGGATGGGTCCACTTGGATGCTCTGTCTCTGGAATGTGATTCATGACCAGAGGGAGGAAAATTCTGGCTGAAATTATTGAGACTTGGTTTCTGCTATCGAGATGCTTTGGATATGCTGGTTCTTATCTATTGCACATTTTAGCCTGAATCAATTTCTGATGCTTGTGACCAAGTATCCCCAAACTGATATACTGTGACAAATTAAGAAGCTAGCTCTAAGTCACACCACCATGAGTAGCATCACTACGACTTGAACCCATATCTGTCCCATCTACCTTCCACCTATCCATGTTGCCTCTCCAATTCCTTCCAATCCAGTTTCCTTACTCATTTGAGCATCTTGAAGACGCCTGGCCTTTCTCAACAGGTGCATAGCTTAGAAGGACCAGTGATCCCATTGTGAGCTGTAACTTGACATCACTATTGGGTCTCTCACCCAATAACCAGGTGGTAGTAACCACAGAAGGGGCTTTTTAAACTGGAGAAATAGTGTATTGAGCACAAAGTAGTGGATTTTTTTTTTTAGATTTATTGAAGTATAATTGACATACAGTAAAATGTACAATATTTGATGCACATGTTTAAAGTGTACAATTCGTGGGACACCTGGGTGGCTCAGTCGGTTAAGCGTCTGCCTTTGGCTCAGGTCGTGATCCCAGGGTCCTGCATCGGGCTCCTTGCTCAGTGGGGAGCCTTCTTCTCCCTCTGCCTGCTGCTCCCCTTGCTCGCTCTCTCTCTCTCTCGACAAATAAATAAATAAAATCTTTAAAGTGTACAATTCGAGAAGTCATATGTATATGTAGACACCCACAAAATCATCACCACAACTGAGATGGTGAACATCCGTCTCTACCAGTAGTTTCATTTCCTTGTACCCTGTTGTAATTCCCCCATGTCTCCAGCTCACACCGAGTAACCCCAGCCTGCTTTCTGGCATTATAGATTGGTTTTCACTCTCCAGAATTTTATGTAAGTGAAATCACACATTCTGCATTTCTTTCTCCAGTTTCTTTTACTCAGCATAATTTTGAGATTCATCTGTGCTGTCATATATCAATAGTTTTCTTTATATTGCTGAGTAATACTTCAATGCACGTATATACCCCAGTGTGTTTATCTGTTCATTTGTTGAAGGACCTTTGGGTTGTTTCCTGTTTTGGGCTATTGCAAAAAAAGCTTCCGTGAACATTCATGTACGAGTCTTTGTATGGACATATGCTTCCATTTCTCTGAGGTAAATATCTAGGAGTGGAATGGCTGGATCATATAATAGGTGCCTATCTAAATTTTTAAGAAACTGCTAAACTATTTTCCAAAATGGTTGCACTGTTTTACACTCTCACCAGCAGTATATGAAGGCTCCAATTCCTCCATATTCTCACAAAACTTGTTGTGTTTAGTCTTGTAGATTCTGACCATTCTAATAAGGTGGAATGATATCTCATCATGGTTTTCGCTTACATTCCTCTAATGAAAAATTCTGTAGAGCATATTTTCATATAATTATTTGTTTATCTTCTTTGGTGAAGAGTCTGTTAAAATATTTTGCCCATTTAGAAATTGCATTTGTTTTTTTATTATTGAATTTTGAGGATTCCTTATATGTTCTGGATATAAGCCCTTTCTCAGAGGCGTGCTTTGAAAATATCTTCTTCTAGCCTGTGACTTGTCTGTTTTAATAGCATCTTTAGATGAGCAGATGTTTTAATTTTTGATGAAGTTAAATTTGTCAATTTATGTTTTTAAGGAATCATGTTTATGGTGGTGTATCTAAGAGATCTAAGCCGAGATCACAAAGATTTCCTTCTAGAAGTTTCACGGTTTTAGGTTTTACATTTAGATCCATTTTGAGTTAGCTTTTATATATTGTGCAAGGTGTGGCTTGAGCTTCTTTTTGCATACGGATTATCAATCACGCTGGCATCATTTGTTGAGATGAAACAGTAGAAACATAGAAAAGACTCATTTTCCATTTACTGGCTGTTGCATCTCTGTAAAACATTGATTCTCCATATATGTGTGGGTCTCTTGTCCCATCTCAACTTTCTCTTCTGCTCCCTTAATCTATTTGTCTATTTTCATGCCAAAATTGCACTATCTTGATGACTGTACCTTTAAAGAAAGTTTTGTGATCTACTCATATTAGTCCTCTTCTTTTTAAGTTCATCTCTTTGTTTTAAAACTGTTTTGACTATTCTAGGTCTTTTGCATTTCCATAAAAATTTTAGAATCAGCTTATTAATTTCCATACACATGAAAACCTGCTGAGATTTTTATTGGAATTGCACTGGATCTAGAGGCCAGTTTTGGGGAGAACTCTCATCTTATTAAAGTTGGATCTTCTTTCCTTGAACATGGTATATCTCTGTTTAGATCTTCTTTAATTTCTCTCAGTAATATTTTAAAGATTTACTTATTTATTTGAGAGAGAGAGAATGAGCAGGGGGAGGTCCAAAGGGAGAGGGTGGGAGAGAATTTCAAGCGGACTCCCCACTGAGCACAGAACCCAAAGTGGGGCTCGATCACAGGACCCTGAGATCATGACCTGAGCTGAAACCAAGAGTCAGACACTCAACTGACTGAAGTCACCCGGGTGCCCCCCTCTCAGCAATATTTTACAGCTTTCAGTGGACAGATCTTTTGGAGTTTTGTCAGATTTATTCTTAAGTATTTAATATTTTGGATCCTATTTTAAAAGGTGTTGTTTCTTGTAATTTCAATTTCAGCAGTTTGTTGTTAGTGTGTAGAAACGCAACATCCATTCTTAGTAAAACAAGAAAAAAACCAAAAACCCAAAACTCTGAGCAAACTAGGAATAAAAATGCCCTCAATCTAATAAAAAGCATCTGCAAAAAAGCTAAAACTGATATCATACACAATGATAAGACTAAATTTTTCTCCCAAAGATCCAGAACAGTAGGCGTACCTATTCTCATCACTTCTATTAAACGTTGTACTGTATGTTGGACTGTATCAAGATAGTGCAATTAAAAAGTCATCTAGACTGCAAAGGAAGTAAAACTGTATTTATAGACAACATTCTCAGTGTAGTCCAATGGAATTCAGACAAAAAAATCTACTAGGAGTAATCGATGAATTTAGCAAGATTGAAGTATACAGAATCAATTGCGTATATTAGTTGCCGTTTAGTTTTACAGCTGTCGCTGATATACATGAAGTAATGGATACTAAGCAATTCATTTTTATTGCATCTTTACTTGTACATTTGTTCTTATGTTGAATTTATAATTTTTATAATCTTAACCATCTTGTAGATATAACAGTACCTCATTTGATTAGTAAACCCAAGTAGAATGAAAATATATCATACTTAATGCTGACAGTCCAGAAGGCATACCTGTTTTTACTAAACCAGTAATATCAAACTAGTCTTGTTTATCAAAGATTTATTCGAATCACATGAACTTGAAACATTTGGATTAGTATCTATATTTTTGGGAGTTTTGGGAATATTTAAATTATATAAGCGTTTTTTTAAACATTCTTTAAGCTAATTTAAATAGAGTTCCTTCACAGGATTTTATAAATTAATTTGGTAATACCATCCGGAGGTAGAAAAATACCACATATACANGATTTATTCGAATCACATGAACTTGAAAAACATTTGGATTAGTATCTATATTTTTGGGAGTTTTGGGAATATTTAAATTATATAAGCGTTTTTTTAAACATTCTTTAAGCTAATTTAAATAGAGTTCCTTCACAGGATTTTATAAATTAATTTGGTAATACCATCCGGAGGTAGAAAAATACCACGTATACATACAGAGGTGTATATATACATNTTAGTTGCCGTTTAGTTTTACAGCTGTCGCTGATATACATGAAGTAATGGATACTAAGCAATTCATTTTTATTGCATCTTTACTTGTACATTTGTTCTTATGTTGAATTTATAATTTTTATAATCTTAACCATCTTGTAGATATAACAGTACCTCATTTGATTAGTAAACCCAAGTAGAATGAAAATATATCATACTTAATGCTGACAGTCCAGAAGGCATACCTGTTTTTACTAAACCAGTAATATCAAACTAGTCTTGTTTATCAAAGATTTATTCGAATCACATGAACTTGAAAAACATTTGGATTAGTATCTATATTTTTGGGAGTTTTGGGAATATTTAAATTATATAAGCGTTTTTTTAAACATTCTTTAAGCTAATTTAAATAGAGTTCCTTCACAGGATTTTATAAATTAATTTGGTAATACCATCCGGAGGTAGAAAAATACCACATATACATACAGAGGTGTATATATATATATATATATATATATATATGAACAAATACAAATGGAGAACTTATTGTTTTCTTTCTAAAACCTTAGCTATGAGTCAGGTAAATGCAGTAATTCAGAACTCACTGATTTATATGAATAGCTGGCTTTCATCTTTGATCCACTTTANCATCCGGAGGTAGAAAAATACCACATATACATACAGAGGTGTATATATACATATATATATATATATATATGAACAAATACAAATGGAGAACTTATTGTTTTCATTCTAAAACCTTAGCTATGAGTCAGATAAATGCAGAAATTCAAAACTCACTGATTTATATAAATAGCTGGCTTTCATCTTTGATCCACTTTATACATTTTTTNCTGCTTGTGTTCCCTCTCTCGCTGGCTGTCTCTATCTCTATCAAATAAATAAATAAAATCTAAAAAAAAAATAATAAANATTTGGATTAGTATCTATATTTTTGGGAGTTTTGGGAATATTTAAATTATATAAGCGTTTTTTTAAACATTCTTTAAGCTAATTTAAATAGAGTTCCTTCACAGGATTTTATAAATTAATTTGGTAATACCATCCGGAGGTAGAAAAATACCACATATACATACAGAGGTGTATATATACATATATATATATATATATATGAACAAATACAAATGGAGAACTTATTGTTTTCATTCTAAAACCTTAGCTATGAGTCAGATAAATGCAGAAATTCAAAACTCACTGATTTATATAAATAGCTGGCTTTCATCTTTGATCCACTTTATACATTTTTTAAATCTGAATTATGTTTCTGGCAGATGGTAAAAGTTAAAGTTACCTGTTTAATATGAGGGCTAAGGCTTTCCACCAATATTTGTGAAGGAAACTTTTAAGATTTTCTTTGGCCCTGATATGTAGTTGTTTTGGGGGGGGTCCTTAAATTCCTTGAGAGCCCTTGATGGGGCACAGGAGGCCTAAAGTTCAAGTGACTGTGGGACCTGAGGTGCCGGAGTGGGNAAATTCCTTGAGAGCCCTTGATGGGGCACAGGAGGCCTAAAGTTCAAGTGACTGTGGGACCTGAGGTGCCGGAGTGGGAGGGGAAAGTCTGGCAGGGTGGACAGAAGGATGGAGTAGGTAGGGGCTTAGAGAGGGACGTAGGAAAGGATTCAAGGGAGCGGAAGGGAAGTTCGAAAGTGATAAAAGGAGGAATGGGAGTGATGGGAAGGGAGAGGTCTTAGGTAGTCAGTCTAGAGAAGCCACTGAAGTCCAATTCTCCAGAGTGAAATCATGGCAACAAGCAGTAACGGGGACAGATGTAGCAGGGTAGCGGTGGAGCATATAGTCAGGAGGGATTTGGCCGGGGGGAGGGGGAGGGGGGCTTCAGCCGACTGAGAAGTTCCTATAGAAAGAGCAGAATCAAATAAAATGAAGAGGCACAAAGAGCCAGGAAAAAATTTCTAGCCCAAGCATCAGGGAGTGACTTCCCACTAGAAAGGAAGAGCCGGGAAGGACTTCCAGCCCAGCAGTTAAGGGAGTGTATTTGTGCTGGAAACAAGGAGCCAGGGAAGAACGTCTAGCAGGAAGGTACCTTTCAAACAAAGAAGCCTGAGACTAGCCCAGCCTCAGAGAGTACTTTCAGGATCTTAGGAATCCCAATCTGTCCTTACCATGCTTCGGTCGGTTGTCATCAGGAGTACTGGCTGAGGGGCTGGACTCACCAATGGGTGCTCAATCAGTGAGTCAGGAGTGAAGACAAAGGCTTCAAAGATGTGCATTTGGGGTCCTGGGTGAGAGGCCCAGGGGTCCAATGGGGAATCCGATCTTGAATCATGGTACCATCACTGTTAAAGAAGAAATTATTCTGAAGCTTGTTGAAATGGTAAGGATGATTTATTCAGGACTATTGTCATAGGTGTCAAGACTATTACAATAGGGGAGATAGATGGGGCCCAAGTCTGAACACACAGCTGGAGATTTATAGTCAAGGAACTGAATGAGGGTTTGAGGGGTTGGTAGATAGAAAATTGCTAAGAGAAGACACCAAGGGTAGGGGGAATTCTTGCTAACTTGACTTAGGATTCTTGCTGAAGGCAGGCTAGGGTGGTCAGGTATCAAGAATGGGGGAAATCTCACCAAGGCAACTTAGCAGGATTCTTGCTATAAATGGTCTAGGGAGGCCAGAGACAGGGCTCAACGATGAGGTCCAGTCAGAAAGCTGGCTCGGAGGGGCCTGGCTAAAGTGTGGTTAAGAAGAGTGTCTTTGCCTAAGCTCCCCCCCACCCCAGTGTGATATATTTATGATGGTGTTTTGGCTGGTGTTAACCGGGCTGATATTCTGGTACTTTCCTGGCAAATCAAAAACATCAGGTCACGTTAAGAGTTACAGAAAGAAAATGTTGAAACTCAAATAAATTGTTTGAGTCCATGGCCTAATTGCAGGGATGAGCCTGTGAAGGATCCAAGCTCTAAGCCCTGGCTACCGTCACCTTCTAAATAGGGTTGGTCCTAGGAGCAAGAGTGAGGAGATAGGCCTGTTTGTCTCTGGGCAGATTCTGCCCAAGACTTGAGACCACAGCAAGAGGAAAGACAGGGTTCTCTTAAGTTTAGAGCCCAAACTTGTAGCCCCTGTCCCTGTCTGGGCTCTGACTAGAAACAGTAAAATGCCCTAATACAAATGCTAGAATGTCTGCAACGAACTTCGAAGAACTTCAGCATAGGCAGTGTGGTATCAGTCTCTGGGGCTCTAATGGACAGCGCGGGTACAGGCAATGCTGAAGGACTCTACCCACTTCGGGGACGGTGTGTTGGAATTTGAAAGGTTATCAGGATGCTTTTTCTCTAGAGGCAGCTCTAAGCACGTTCCCTCTTCAGTCCCCATAAGAACCAACAGCTTTGTGATTTAGCATAATGGATCTTAGAAGTAATAATGCTCATGGGTGACATTGAAGGTGTTCAAAATACGTAAGTTGGTTGAAAAAACTGTATCAGACACTCCTGACCTTACTTAAGCAGGGTATTATGATCTAGAAAGCCTCGATGATAGCGCATGCCCTTCCGAATGCTGTCTCCGTCTTACGATTTGAAACAGACCTGTATCCAGAGCTTGTAGGAAGTTTCTCACATCTGATTGACTAGACATTGGGCTAAATCTTACTGTTCGAATGTTGTCACATCTGCCTTGAGCGAGTCTGTTATGCAAGGAATTTGTCAGACAGCCAGTAGGACAGAGAACTGTACTTCATTGAGTTTCCAGAACTGGTTGTACAACTTTTTTGTGCCTGCTGGCTTCCAAATGTTTATTTTACAGCCGAGTTCAGTCTGAGACTGGCTTTCATTGTAACAAAGCACCTGGTAATGAAGCTGAGAGAACTATAGTTCTCACCTACTTCTAGGGCAGGCATAGAGGCCTACGTCTGAATGTCAGTGTCCCTCAGTTTTAACAAGTTCCCTGCAGCTCTGGGGCCTGAGGAAAGCCTGCATGTATTGTTAAGGACCTTTGTTGTAGCAGGTGTTCTTATATTTCTATGACCCTGCATAATGGCTCTTCACCATTAAACCCTTTTATACTAAACCACCTCAGCTCATTTATTAGAAGGACTCATAAAACTCCCTAAATGGCACTGAGCTAGGGGGTGAATGAAAAGAGCATGCTGCCGCCTCCAGCGCCTCCAGGAACCATTTTTTTTAAAATGCCTGTGTTCCTGTTTCTATGTTAATATATGTGGGTGAATCAGTTTCAGCTTTTTGAATGATCCTAAAGACCACACTGAGGTCCCGCAGCCAGCAAAAGCCCCCTGAAGGCTGCAGCTTCCCCCCTCTGGCCAGAGTCCAGTGTTCTCTTTACATAATTGCAAAAGGCACAGAAAACCTCCCCCACACCTACTTATTTTTACACTGAGTCAGTTATTTTATTTGTGTGTCCTTTCCGTATTTGTAGGTGCCAACGCCCAGGCTGGGTGCTTCTCTCTTTGCTCCCAAGGTCACATCTTTGTCGCATGCATATACCGGTGTGTGACTACATGTCTGTGTTGTTCCACTTTTGTTTTGCCAAGTAAGAAAATGGTTACTTCTGGCCATTAAGTACGCTGTGAAATTCCTTTTGGGAACCCTGCAAATAAAATAAATAAGACCATCAGGAATCTTTAGACTCATTAAAATTCCAGACTCTCTAAAAACGGTATTTCCTGTCTAATCTTAACGTTAACGAAATGATCAATTGCGAGCCAAAGCATGATTGCGGGATGAGCTCTTTTGGACATTATCTGCCTGGCGTTGAGAATAGCCAAGTCATTATCTCCATTAACTTGTCAATGTGAAACTCCCCTTTTTCTGATACGTATATGTAATGTGCAAGCGTACACACACCACAAAACAGCAGAGAAAGGTAACAGTTCCATGTCACTACAAGGAAAAGTCATACCTTGGGTTTAACTGTTTGCCTTGAACTTAGCTTTGTGGCTATTCTGAGAACAAAACCAACATGAATATATGGTCACACAAAATTCTCATGTGTGGAATGATTCCACAGAGCCGTTACTGGACAGCGAAGTTTTCAGAAAGGGCCTTTGCTCTTTGTTAGTGGCAAAAAAAAAAAAAAAAGTTTCCTTAGGAGGGCAGTTACCTCTTTAAAAGCCAGACGATGGGAACGGGGAAGGGAGAGGGCTGTCTGATGGGAATTTATGCCAATGGAATGCAGACGAGTTGTACTTAGAAGGCCTTGTGCTTGTTTAGCTGGGAGCGGTGCTGTTCAGGAAAGCCAAGGAGATTGTGTTTTTTTAGACACATCAAAATACTGTGATCATTTTTTCATTAAAACTCGTGATATTTATCATTAGGTTCGATTTCTTTGAATGATTCCCAGGTTTTGAATCAAAACTCTGGGTGAGAGGACCCTTACCTCGTTCCTTAACCATTCTGAGCCTGGAGCTATCTTTAGTAAAATGCAGATCCGTATCTCTCACCTAGCCAGGCAGCTTAATCAGAGGGCTAAATGAGAGTTCCTATGCCAGTACCTGGAACAGAGTAGATCCTCAATAAAGGTTAGTGCTCTCAGTCTTGTCTTAAAATCAACAATATATGTGTACTCTCTGTATAGCCTTGGTTCATTTTTTTAAAGATTATTTATTTATTTATTTGTCAGAGAGAGAGAGAACAAGCAGGGAGAGCAGCAGGCAGAGGGAGAAGCAGGCTCCCCACTGAGCAAGGGCCGGTTGTGGACTGGATCCAGGACCCTGGGATCATGACCTGAGCTGAAGACAGACACTTAACAGACTGAGCCACCCACACATCCCTAGCCTTAGTTCATTTTTATGTTTGACTCCCAGGTGTAAAATATTTGAGGGTAGGGATCTTATTTTTTTTCCTGAAAAAGTAATAGCAATAGAAATAAAGAAGTGATGTGTCTTAAATTTTTATCACATGAATTATACCTTTTCTTAAAAATACTTTAAAAATGCTAATATAAGGCAACTTCCTCTCACCTCTGGAGCTAGCCTGGAGTTTACCCATATGACTCAGTGAAGAAAACCCCTCAGTACTGAGAATGGGATAGCTGAGCTCAAGTTAGGAATTTAGGGACTAATAGAGAATTCCCCCTCCATATTTAAGTTTGTAGAATCCCTTTGTCTGTACTCGTAAGACATAAATCAGAGCGCAAATAGTGTTTTGGTCAGCACCAAATCAAAACACAGGCTGCCTCTTTGCTTTCACTTTTTACACACTGGCACCTGGGCAGGAAAAGAGCAGAAAAGGCACACACATTCTTCAGGCTTCCGTGGCCCCTTCTGTGTTCATCAGTAAACCGGAGTTCAGAGAATCTCCATGCTTTGTGCACAGAGGCATGCGCACAACGCACTCCTCCTTGGGTACTGGCTGGACCAACAAACAGTACGTTATACTCTCTGAGGTCTACATGGTTGAACTCGGGTCTGACAAAATATCTTGTCTTCTGGGCTCACCCAGCTTCATCTTAAGGTCAGGACGGCAAGTAGTAGTGGTTGTAGATCACTGACACCAGGCGTATCCATGTTGCTTTGCCTCGACCAACTGGTCACCCTGAGTGTTGTAGAAACTGGATTTATTCTGGTTCACAGAGGCATGCGTTTTCTATCTTACTCTCTTTACTATAACTCCCTTCACTAAAAATGAGGTTGGGAAAGTATTTTGAAGTTTAAATACTTGAACAGGCTCTCAGAGTCAGGAGGCTCCCAATATTTCTGACATTCTTTCAGTTTTTCCAGAATCTATCTCCTTTCTCCATTTACCCTGTCATCCCACTAAAACATAATTCTCAGGCACCTGACTGGTTCAGTCCGGAGAGCATGTGACTCTTGATCTCGGAGTCACGGGTTTGAGCTCCATGTTGGGTGCAGAAATTACTTAAATAAATAAAGAAACTTAAAAACATAAAACATAGGGGCGCCTGGGTGGCACAGCGGTTAAGTGTCTGCCTTCGGCTCAGGGCGTGATCCTGGCGTTATGGGATCGACCCACATCAGAGTCCTCTGCTATGAGCCTGTTTCTTCCTCTCCCACTCCCCCTGCTTGTGTTCCCTCTCTCGCTGGCTGTCTCTATCTCTGTCAAATAAATAAA
>NC_048235.1:13009720-13034900 GCF_002007445.2 Ailuropoda melanoleuca | reverse complement strand
TTTATTTGACAGAGATAGAGACAGCTAGCGAGAGAGGGAACACAAGCAGGGGGAGTGGGAGAGGAAGAAGCAGGCTCATAGCAGAAGAGCCTGATGTGGGGCTCGATCCCATAACGCTGGGATCACGCCCAGAGCCGAAGGCAGACGCTTAACCGCTGTGCCACCCAGGCGCCCCAGGTAAACAATTTTTGATTCCATGACTGTCAACTATTCATCTATCCATTATTCAATGGCTCCAGCTTTTCCGAGTTCCTACTGCATACCACTAACTCAATTTTATAGATGAGCAAAACTGAAGCTCAGAGAATATGTAACTCAACAGATCTAATTCCAACATCTAACAAAAATAAACTGGCTATAATCCACCCATAATTATGGATCATTTTGCTCTCAAATACTTTTGCAGCTATTCTACCCAATTAGCTGCCTGCATTACCCTCCTAAATATCTTTGTCTTTATTTTCTCTAGGTCAATACGCGATCAATTCAAGAGAAGAATAGGTTTGAGATTGGAGATTGGGAATATCAGTTCAGAGTGGGCCATGCCTTAATCGCATGGTCTCCTATATTTTTAAAGATACTGTAGGGAAGATAAACTCTTTTCTCTACCGCCCTACACTCAGTAGCTGGAGGACCTGTGAATTAAGTTGGCAAAAGACAGATTAACAAGAAAAAAACCCCCAGATTTAATTATGTAAGGATGCATTAGCGTTCACAAAGAAACGTGACCCAAGGGGGGAGTGTTAGTATTTGGGGCATATATACCATCTTAGGCTAGACAAAGGGAAAGGGGTTGGGGGCTTCTGTTGGTAACTGACAGGAAGCTAAGGGAAGGAAAAGTTAAGTAGGGCTGTTTAGTAAGGTTTGTTATGCAGATAAGAGTCAGCTCCTGACTCCTTCTCCCTGAGAAGAGCTCTCTGTGGTAGTTCTCTTCTGGGTGGGAAGAGAGAAGCACCTTTATAAATGGAAATGTACATCCTGCTTTTAGACGGGGAGAGGGGAGAGAGCTAGTTGCCTTTAGCTCCCAACAATCCTTATGCCAAGGTGGCATATTTTGGGGTGGTGTGTTCGGTTTTTTTCAGACCCAAGAGCGTGAATGGGTAGTCATTACTTATTCGGTATTGGTACACAGCACCTCCATTGTTATTTCTCTCTCCTGCACGGTTATAAGCTCCTTGCGGGGTGGGGGGGGGAGTGGTTTCTTTGGTTTCAGGTTTGTAGTGCTCCCTCTTAAAGGCTACTCTTTGTTTAGCTTCTGCCATCCCTCGGTGTGCTTTGAATACATTCTCTCCAGCCCACTTCAAGGTAATATAAAAATCTCCATTTTACAGAAGAAGAAATTCAGGCTCAGGTTAACTGACTTGCTGAAATGATTCAGCACATAGTTAGCAGAGGACTCGGAACTTGTTCCCTAAATCTGTGCAGAACCGAAAGGATGTGTAGTGTATACAGGAAGAGATGGATCTGAAGGGATTAGCTCCCAGGATGACGGAGGCTGGTGAGTCCATATCTGCAGGGTGAGCCAGCAGGCTGGCGACTCAGGAAGGAGCCACCACTTGCAGCCCAAGTCCCGTCTGCTGCAGATTCCCTCTTGCTTGCGGGAGGGTTCAGCTTTTGTGCTAGTCAGGCCTTCAGCTTTTTGGAGGAGGCCCGCTCACGTTATGGAGGGCAATGTACTTTACTCAAAGTCCACTCATTTACATGTTAATCACATCCAAAACACCCTCCCAGAAACATCCGGAATAATGTTTGATGCCTGAAAGTAACTAGCACCATCTATTAACAGCCAATTCCACATTGCTTTCTTCTTCTTTTTTTTTATAGTACTAGGTTCTTCTCAACATGGGTTAACCGGTGACCTTGAGTCAGGTTCAAGCCATGCACACTAATCGTGGGTAAAAACTTCCCCATCTCACGTGAAATGGATAATCAGCACTATTTAAAAGGTCTTTATTTACAAAGAAAATCTTTAAGGGATTTTCTGCCTCCTGAAACTTAAAAAGCAATCTGATAGGAGTGGTTGTAAGGAACACAGACATTCTCTAAGTACCCTAGCTACCGGCCAGCTCCAGGCACCTCCAGGCAAGTTTTTGAAAACCATCTAATACAAGTAAGTAAACGAGATCAGAAGAGGCTAGGTTGTTACATTTAAGCAAAGCCATTTTATTCTTACTTTCTGAAATAAGAGAAAAGGAGAACAAAAATGGGCTGATCACGAGGGGCTAGGAATCGATACCATGTGTGGCAGTTATATTTTACTTTAATTTTTTTAACGATTTATTTATTTACTTGAGAGAGAGAGCTCGCGCATGGGGGAGGAGTAGAGGGAGAGGGAGAGAGAGTCTCAAGCAGACTCCGTGCTGAGCGTGGAGCCTGATATGGGGCTCCAAACATCTCACAAAGCTGAGATCATGACCTGAGCTGAAACCAAGAGTCGGTCACTTGACTGACTGTGCCACCCAGCCCCCACCCGCCCCGCTTACTTTTTCTTTTCTTTTTTTTTTTAAAGATTTTATTTATTTATTTGACAGAGAGAGACAGCGAGAGACGGAACACAAGCAGGGGGAGTGTGAGAGGGAGAAGCAGGCTTCCCGCTGAGCAGGGAGCCTGATGCGGGGCTCGATCCCAGGACCCTGGGATCATGAGCTGAGCAGAAGGCACACGCTTAATGGCTGAGCCACCCAGGTGCCCCTGCCCCGCTTACTTTAAATAGCAATATTGCTTTCAAGACAATTTTAAAATTTTGATTAAAACCAAAAACGAAGGCTTCAAACAAACTCATTCCCCAGTTGTGAGACTAGAAGCTGCGAGTAAGGTCAACAGGAATGTTCAGATAGGGGATGTCCAACTAAAAGAGGAAGTTTGCAAGCGATCAGTGATAGAAAAGCTTTGGAAACATGGTCTTGTCTTTCTTTCAGCCAGAGGGAACTCCATGGCCCAAGGCATTTTTGTATTTTTTTTATCGTGGTAAAATACACATAACAAAATTTACCATTTTAACCACTGTTAAGGTTACAATACAGTGGCATTAGTACATTCACAAGGTTGTACAACCATCACCACTATTTCTAAGACTCCTTTGTCATCATTTCAAACTCTGTACCCATGAAAAATGACTTCTCATTCTTCCTCCCTTCAGCCCCTGGTAATCTCTGATTCACTTTTGGTCTCTAAGAATTTGCCTCTTCCAGGTTCCCCACATGTGCGGAATCATACAGGTTTTGTCCTTTTGTGACTGACTTCTTTCACTTGGCATCAGGTTTTCAAGTCTCCTCTGTGTTGTTCCATGTGTCAGAACCTCATTCCTTTTTATGGCTGAATAATATTCCATTCCATGGGTACACACCCCATCTTGTTTATGCATCATTTCTCAACCTGACTTATTATTTGAGAAAAGTTTCACCGAGAACGAAAAGGACATTTTCTCAAAGGATGATGAAAAGCCAATCCTTTCTGTTGAAGAAGATGTGGGAGGCAGGTATCAGTGTGAGGCTCTTCGCTCAAAGCACACAGATGGCATTCCTCTGATTGGCACAAGAACCTAATAAAAGTTATTCTCTATACTGTATTTCCAGAGTGAGTTAATTTCCCAGGTGACCAGGTCTTCAGGTTTTCCCCAGACCTCGAGGAAAGCACATTCTTTATGTCCCAAATTTTGTGTAGGGAGAAAATGTTCATCTGATGAAATTTTTACAGCTGGTTATATTTTTAGGGGCTGTGAATTCTTTTTAAATAAAATCTCTACACAAATGATGATTTGTTCTTTAAAAATCAGGTAAAACGATTTGAAGCTTTAAAAATGCAGAGAATTTATTCTAGAACAAAATGTGTATTCTAGTTCCAAGACACATATTCTTCCTGTTCTCTGGAAGCCTGATGACATGAACTGCCTTCTCCCTCTGATTCTATTGTATCCTTTACCACAGACTCCAGCAACCCAATTCATCGTTCATTCATTAACAAATGTGGCAGAATTAATTATTAATCAATTGATAAGTATAAAAATTATTTTAATAAGCTTATTTTGAGCAATTATTAAATAACTAGTAATATAATTAAAATTAATCAAATATAATTATCTGCAATAATTATATCATATTTAATTATGTAGTAATTAATAATGAAATAAAATAATTAATTTTTGCCATATTTATTCATGATTCTCTAAAAAGCCTCTCACCAGATATGACTGATTTGCCAATTGGCCTCATTCTCTTGGCATCCCAAGAAACTAGCCTTTTAACCCTGGAAACATTTATGGGACTTGAGAGTTGTGCTGCAGACCCACAGAATCAATGTATGCCCAGCAGGTACATATGGAATCAGTACAAGTCATTGCACGAGAGGCTTCCGTTCGTTCGCAGTGCTAGTTACTAACCTCATCTGAGAATTTCCAATGGAGTTGTTCGCCAGCGTTTGGTCATTTGAGCCTCACATGGGCTAGGGAGAGCAGATAGGTGAGGAAAGTGAGCTGTAGAGAATAAAGTTGCAGAGAAGGACCTGGAACTCTGATGTCCACCCCATAATTCCTGCCCATTTCCTTCTCTTCTAATGAGTCCATTTATCTCGCACTGGAGAGTATGGCTTTGAGAAGGAGGGGGGCACAGGGCTTAGCTTGGCTTGGCTGAATTAGCAGATGGAAGCTCTTCAGGGCTAAGAAGCCCATAGCCGATTCAGCCCTCTGTTCATGTGAAAGCTTGGATAGCCCCACCCAGGGCAGAATTACATTTCTTTTCTTTTTTTTTTTTTTTAAGATTTTATTATTTATTCGACAGAGATAGAGACAGCCAGCGAGAGAGGGAACACAAGCAGGGGGAGCGGGAGAGGAAGAAGCAGGCTCATAGCAGAGGAGCCTGATGTGGGGCTCGATCCCATAATGCCGGGATCACGCCCTGAGCCGAAGGCAGACGCTTAACCACTGTGCCACCCAGGCGCCCCCAGAATTACATTTCTAATGGAACCTCGAGGGTCCCACATCAAGCACATGAGTGTCTAGGTCTAATGGCTGGGCTCTGTCACTGGCGGGGATTATCTTGTTTTAGCCTGAAAATTAAAATTGATGTTATGGTCCATCTGGGCACACGTGGTCGTCTTTGACACAGGTGGACTTTCCCATTGTGAGTTACGGTGAACTGGCTCATCTTCAGAATTCAGAAAGCGGGCCTCTGGCAGGTAAGAGAAAAGATCCTGAGGTTTTTCTGAGCCTAACTTCTTGGGTCTGAAATTTGAGGAACTGAGAAATACTTTAAAGGATTCTAGGTGGTAGGAGTTCAGTATGAACCCAGTCTGGAAGGCAGTTTGTCCATCGTATGCTGAAGATTAGAGTGGTGTATTTTCAAATTCAGGACGTTCAGAATTTTCTGTGTATTCTCAGAGAGTTTCTATCCCATTCTATGATGACCCTTTCAGTTAAGTGGTTCAATGTTGTGTTAGCTGGGTAGCGTGGGGAGGTAGAGTGGGTGGGGCAATGGGAGGGAGGATATTAGCTTTTGCTGTGTTGTATGCCTACCCTTGGACCAGGTTGTTAAATAAGGGAGAGGTGCTTCTCCCTACAGCCCATACATGAGGTGAGCAGACCTCCAGGGAGCAGGAACCTGTGGCCCAGCCTACCTGCCCTTCTCAGTCGGGACTGGAGAAGACATGGGATTTCCCAAAGCTGGTACATTTTCGTGGTTCTGTTTCAAGGTCGAGCACGAGCAACACACTGTGCATCTATGTAAACAGAAGGTAAATACATCTTCGTTCTTGGTCTCTTTCCTGCCCATTGTAGGCCAGATGTTCTAGTGTTATGGGAACCATCCCCTCTCCCGCCATCTTTATCTGGGTCTGAAGTTTTAGTATCTGTCATCACGCTCCACCCTGCCGTCTACTCAAACGCCAGAGTACATGACATGATGTTACTAGGGGCGAAACCTTAAGTCTTTCGTTTTGTTTGTTTGTTTAAATAACTTTATGGGAAAGATTCTGGAAAACTGACCCCTTAAAAATTGCAAGCAGGCGTTTCCTGCAAGAGATTGAAATTAAGTGTGCCTTTGGGGCAGACTGTTCCCACTTAACCGGGCCCTTGCCATTAACCAGATGGAACACTGCGTGCTATGCTGGGGCCTTTTTTGGTGGCACTGATGGAAGATGGCACGAAGAGGGCAGAAAGAATTCCTGGCTCCATGTGGACTTAGAGTGAGTTGCACTGAAACTCTGCAGTATTGCCTGGACTGTAAGTGGCTGGTTCTTCTTACTGTGTGGCTTTAGGATCCTCTGAGCGGTTGCTTATAAGGGCTGGGAAGCTAGGAGCGGCCTTCTGCAGGAAGGACAAACAGACAGGATCGTCACCCCATGCGGAGGACTGAACGTCACCAGAATGGGCTTTGTTTGGCCCAGTGCTCCCCAGATTGGATCTCTGGGACCCACTGAGTAAGCGTGATCCCACCAACTCCAATGCCTGCAGGGGCCAGGCAAGCAATCAAAATAGTTCAAAGGGACCGGGTGGGATTCTGGGAAACTGGAGAACGTGGCTCCATTGGGAGGGAAGAGCTGCTTGTAAGCGGGACCTGGTTGCTGACACACAGACGAATGGGCTGAGTGTTGCTATGTCTTCTTATTCAAGAGGAGATGGAAATTCTCTTTTGTAATGTGAAATATCTCAATTGGAATATTGATAGCATTTCAGTTTTTTTTTAACTGCTTTGTGAGTTGATTACATTGAAGTTGAGAACCTTTTGTCTCAACACTCTACCGTCATCCGTTGTTCATGTACTTGTCCCTGACAACAGTAATGAAATTGACCCTGATTCTCCTTCTCCCTTTTCAGTCTCCTGGGACTTAGAACACACGGCTTGCTGAATTGTCCTGAATGTCCTGTGAGGTGGGCAGGGGTGACACTTCAACAGTTTCCGCAGCAAAGCAGACTCCCAGGGCCTGATGGGTGGCTGGGTGTGGCACTGCTGAGGCTCTGCTTGCCTTCACGCCTATGACGTGCCCCTCTGGGCATGGGACAAAGCCTCCCATTGCTGTAAGGCAAGCCGTGCTAGAGTGACACGGGACACATGGTGTCCACTGCATCAGTAATGACACGGGACACATGGTGTCCACTGCATCAGTAATAACAACGTTCAAAAGTCTACAAGAGGAAGCGAAAGGAAAGCCCATCAAAACCCCTCGGTAACAGCGGGGGAATTCCAAGTAGTTAGGATCTGCCCACACACACGGGGGACCGCCCTGCTCTGCAAGGATCCCCCGCTCTGCGGCTATCCCGCGGGGCCTCTGAGGTGCCAACAGAAGGAGGACCCATAGCGGTGGCATGGGCCGCCTTAATGTGCTGATGCAAAATATCAACACCAGCCTCCATCGTAATCTAAGGGCTAGCACGAGCCCTCTGGCATCCGGGGTCAGCAGGGGCGGAGGACTGCTGTAAACCCCCGCAGTGCCGAGGCCGTGTCCACCCGGTTGGCTTCGCTGGGGCCCGGGGCCAGGCTGGAACAGTGCTGGGGGATGCAGAAGGCCCGCCGATGGGTGCAGATGGGCCTGGGTCTCCAGTGGGCCCTGCCAGTGGGCTCTGCTCCCCTGACCTGCAGAATGAGTTCCGTTAGCCTGCTTTCCTCCCTATCTTGAGCACAGTGTTCAGGGCAACCACATGTCCTCTGAGAGGTGACAGAAATAATGAGTCCAGGACAACAGGACCAAAATAGATTTTACTTTGCTCAGACCCCATATGTGTGTCATGCAGTGAAGGGAATGGCCTGCGGTCCGGAGCACCTCCTCGGCCTCCGGTCCCCACTGGGGAATAGTTTGTCTGGGGCACTTTATTCTTTCAGGATCTGGTCTGCCCTCTGATTCTCCCTCATGGTCTTTATGGCCTGGTGCAATTTTGCTGTAATATAGCAGAGAAATATGAATGGGAACAGAAACACAACACAGATGTCCACAGCTTCTTCCCCAATGTCCCAGAACTACGTGCTTCGAGCTAGCGGTTTTGCGGAATGATGAAAAACATGTGGTTTTATCCCAACTTCCAAGAATTAGAGGCAGATTCTAGGAGGGTGGGGATTGTCTGGACTTAAAAATAGTAGCACAACACATCTGGTGAGGACATATTACTACCCATTAAAAGGACAAAATAGGAGTTGGTCTGTGGGGCCGTGCATCCACCTTCCCAGCTCTCCCCTGCAAGGCCCAGCCCTGGGGGTGTGGCCTCCCCTTGAGGTTGAGGGCTGATAAAGAAAGATCTCCAATTTCTAATGTCCACAAAGAGCAGTGAACCTCCTGGTGGTGAGTCATACCCCTCCATAACCTATCCTCACTTTGCCAGAGAGAAATTTCTAGAACTCATGCCTGACCATGCATGTCACTCCCCTATTTAAATTCACTCTTGGGTTCTCAGACTCAGCAGGTCATACAAGAACCCAAATGATCAGGCTCCAGCTTATCACAAACAGTTCATGCTCTCTCTTGCTGTTAGGTTTTGTTCTGCTTGTTCCAATTCTCTTTCTCCACTTGACTAACTCTTACTTCAAGACTCAGGCTATGGGAGATTTCTGGGATGGCTGCCCAGCACTGCCCACCCTCTCTGAGTTACGGGCTTGGCACTCAGAGCAGTCTGACCCCCCATGTCTCTGACCTGGCATCAGGCACGTACTTTGGTCTTTTTCCTTCTCTGCGTTTTCAGTCACACCACGAGAGCTTCAAGAACAGGAAGCACAGCTCCTCTTTGTTCTCCAGAGTTCAAATTTCACTATCAGTAAATACGGACAGCTCTTACTACGTCTTAGCTGCTGTGCTAAACTCTATAGATGCAGTAGCAAAAGGGAAAAAACTGCGGGACTAAAGGCAAGACCGCCACCTGTGTTCGTCTCCAAGGGCCGCCATAACAAAGTTGCACAAACCGGGTGGCTTCGACAACAGACATTTATTGTCTCACAGGTGTTGGTGGAGAGTAACGTGACCCGCATCGACCTTCAGGAAGCTCACAGTCTCTAGAAAAAACGGACCTGCCAACCCATCAATACTCCTGAATAATAATGGCCATGCTACAAACACGAGCGGGGTGCAGGGGAAGCGCACAGGCCGGAGGAACCCCTGTCCTCTGGGAAGGAATTCGCGAAAAAGGAGCAACAGCGAGAGGGGGCGGGTCAGGGAGAGCTGCTGAGTGGATGTGGCTGAAGTCCGTCTGCCTGGAGCAGAGAGGGCCCCCCCGGAAGCTGCTCCGAGTCTTTGCACAGAGGAGTCAGGAGACTGTGTCCACAGCTACACTGGGTACGTTCTTGGGCATTGTTTTGCTTGAGACATAGAACCCACGTCTTTGTTGTTCCTGGGGAGGGGATGTGGAAGTGGACTGAGCAAAAGTGCTTAAGGTAATGGTCACAAAAGCCAGCCGGGATTCTCTCTTGCGGGCTCTCCCTAGGGATGGAAACCTGCAGGGGCCTGTGTCCCCAGATACCAGGTTGTAGAGAAAACACAGGAGTGGAAATAATGTGGGGGGCATGGAGGAAGGGGATGGTGACTGGACAGGATCAAGAGGAGCAGGGGTTGGGACTGACTGCCCGAGGGAGCGCACACTTCCCAGCAGAGCCCCGGGAAGGTCACGCACGAGGAGGCGGTGTGTGACTAAGGGACACAAGAGGGGTGCCCAGGGCGGAACGCGTCATTGATTGCATAAGCCTGAGAGTGGAGAGATGCTTCTTTGTGGCACGGGGCTGGGTGCATTTGCTTTTCCAGTCACCTGTTGGGTTTGGGTGCCAGCTAAAGAAGGGACCGTGAGGGCTGACTCCCTATATGTGGTTAGGAACCCTAGTCAAAGCCTTTTTTCCCACCTATTGTTTCCCTAAGCCTCGTATCAGCCCTGTGAGATAGGTGTGGCAGGGATTATTGACTCTGCTGCAGGTGAGAAAACAGAGAGGCTAGGCGGGGGGCCAAGGACACCAGGGGTAACAGAGCTGCTCCAACACCCAGCCTGACCTCTTCTTGACCTCTCTTCCCCGGGAGCTCACTCCTATTCCAGTCACGGTCAAGGAGATGGTGTACCTCGTCTTTTTGCAAACCACAGAAACAGGATTGATTAAACTGGCAGGTTACTTTCAATGATACCTTGGAAAACAACATACAGAGAGCGGCAAGTCCAATGTGTGGGTTTACCCAATGGAGGGCGTAGAAACAGTGGAACGGACGTACACAGGACAGCACATCTGGGTCTTAAGAAGGCAGTGCTGAGCGAAAAGGATATGAGGTAGCAAGAGATACAGGGCACAGCAGGCTTTAGGGAAATTAAAAATACATGCATAAAACTACATTTTTAAAAAAAAATTGGCACAAGTAAAAATTCATCATTAAACACATTCCAATGGTTATCTATGGGGAGGTGAGCAGGTAAAAGTGAATAAATAAATAACCAAAGGAAAGGCCTTGCACAGACTAATAATGACAATGTGTCATGAATTCTATGTCCTCAACCTCTGTAGCCACATATAAAGAAACCAAAACAAATAAACAAATAAAACCAAGATGACCTCCTCAAAAATACCACAAAGAGGTATGACCCGTGAGCTTAAGCTTTCGGTGACAACGAATGGCAAGGCAAAGCAGGCGAACTTGGTGCTTTTCCTTTCGTGGAGTCACTTCACAGAAAAACCGTTCCCGGTGTTTCCTCAATGAAATGACTTATAACATCCATCCCTCCCTCCCTCCCTCCCTCCCTCCCTCCAACCATCCCGTTCATCCATCCCAAACATTTATCAAGTGTTTCTGAATGTAAGACCCTCTGCTTGGCACTGGAAAGAACCAAGAGGTAAAGAAATCCTCTCCTCCCTGGAGAAGTTTTTCATCCAGTTTAAGGCTGACGTGTCAGCGACTATGTGAATTTGGGTTTTAAAACTTGCCTATACATAGAGCTTGCAAAAATAGCACTAAAAAAATCTCATTTTGATCCACTTCCTTTAGGCACGACAGGGGAGGAGTGAGAGAGCTTTGAATGCCATACTCGACGAGTTGGACCTCATAGATATATATAGAACACTACACCCCAGAACCAAAGAATACTCATTCTATTCAAATGCCCATGGAACATTCTCAAGAATAGATCATGCTCTGGGACACAAAACAGGTCTCAGCCAATACCAAAAGATTGAAATTATCCCCTGCATATTCTCAGACCACAACGCTCTGAAATTGGAACTCAACCACAAGGAAAAACCTGGAAGAAACTCAAACACTTGGAGGCTAAGAACCATCCTGCTCAAGAATGACTCGATAAACCAGGAAATCAAAAAACAAATTAAACAATTTATGGAGACCAACGAGAATGAATACACAACGGTCCAAAACCTATGGGATACTGCAAAGGCAGTCCTAAGGGGGAAATACATAGCCATCCAAGCCTCACTCAAAAGAATAGAAAAATCTAAAATGCAGTTTCTATATTCTCACCTCAAGAAACTGGAACAGCAACAGAGGGACAGGCCTAACCCACTGACAAGGAAGGAGTTGACCAAGATTAGAGCAGAAATCAATGAATTAGAGACCAGAACCACAGTAGAGCAGATCAACAGGACTAGAAGCTGGTTCTTTGAGAGAATCCATAAAATTGATAGACCACTGGCAAAACTTGTCCAAAAACAAAGAGAAAGGACTGAGATTATTAAAATTATGACTGAAAAGGGAGAGGTCACGACCAGCACCATTGAAATTGCAAGGATTATTAGAAACTTTTATCAACAGCTATATGCCAAAAAACTAAACAATCTGGAAGAGATGGAGGCCTTCCTGGAAACCTATAAACTACCAAGACTGAAACAGGAAGAAATAGATTTCTTAAATAGGCCAATTAACTATGAAGAAATTGAGTCAGTGATAAACAACCTTCCAAATAATAAAACTCCAGGCCCAGACGGTTTTCCTGGGGAATTCTACCAAACATTCAAAGAAGAAATAATACCTATTCTCCTAAAGCTATTTCAAAAAATAGAAACAGAAGGAAAGCTACCAAACTCATTCTATGAGGCTAATATTACCTTGATCCCCAAACCAGGCAAAGACCCCCTCAAAAAGGAGAATTACAGACCGATTTCTCTAATGAATATGGATGCCAAAATCCTCAACAAGATCCTTGCTAATAGAATCCAACAGTACATTAAAAGGATTATCCATCATGACCAAGTGGGATTCATACCTGGGATGCAAGCATGGTTCAACACTCGCAAATCAATCAATGTGATACATCATATCAACAAGAAAAGACTCAAGAACCATATGATCCTCTCAATTGATGCAGAAAAAGCATTTGACAAAATACAGCATCCTTTCCTGATTAAAACCCTTCAGAGTGTAGGAATAGAGGGTACATTTCTCAATCTCATAAAAGCCATCTATGAAAAGCCTACTGCAAGCATTATTCTCAATGGGGAAAAGCTGGAAGCCTTTCCCTTAAGATCAGGAACACGACAAGGATGCCCACTCTCGCCACTATTATTCAACATAGTACTAGAAGTCCTTGCAACAGCAATCAGAAGACAAAAAGGGATCAAAGGTATCCAAATCGGCAAAGAAGAAGTCAAACTGTCTCTCTTTGCAGATGACATGATACTCTATATGGAAAACCCAAAGGAATCCACTCCCAAACTATTAGAAGTTATAGAACAATTCAGTAAGGTGGCAGGATACAAAATCAATGCCCAGAAATCAGTTGCATTTCTATACACGAATAACGAGACTGAAGAAAGAGAAATTAGGGAATCCATCCCATTTACAATAACACCAAAAACCATGCGTTACCTTGGAATTAACTTAACCAGAGACGTAAAGGACCTATATGCTAGAAACTATAGATCACTTTTGAAAGATATTGAGGAAGACATAAAAAGATGGAAAAATATTCCATGCTCATGGATTGGAAGAATTAACATAGTTAAAATGTCCATACTACCCAGAGCAATCTACACTTTCAATGCTATCCCGATCAAAATACCGAGGACATTTTTCAAAGAACTGGAACAAATAGTCCTTAAATTTGTATGGAACCAGAAAAGGCCCCGAATCTCCAAGGAACTGTTGAAAAGGAAAAACAAAGCTGGGGGCATCACAATGCCGGATTTCGAGCTGTACTACAAAGCTGTGATCACAAAGACAGCATGGTACTGGCACAAAAACAGACACATCGACCAATGGAACAGAATAGAGAACCCAGAAATGGACCCTCGGCTCTTTGGGCAACTAATCTTTGATAAAGCAGGAAAAAACATCCGGTGGAAAAAAGACAGTCTCTTCAATAAATGGTGCTGGGAAAATTGGACAGCTACATGCAAAAGAATGAAACTTGACCACTCTCTCACACCATACACAAAAATAAACTCCAAATGGATGAAAGACCTCAATGTGAGACAGGAATCCATCAAAATTCTAGAGGAGAACATAGGCAACAACTTCTATGACATCGGCCAGAGCAACCTTTTTCACGACACATCTCCAAAGGCAAGAGAAATAAAAGATAAAATGAACTTATGGGACTTTATCAGGATAAAGAGCTTCTGCACAGCCAAGGAAACAGTCAAAAAAACTAAGAGACAGCCCACGGAATGGGAGAATATATTTGCAAAGGACACCACAGATAAAGGACTGGTATCCAAGATCTACAAAGAACTTCTCAAACTCAATACACGAGAAACAAATAAACAAATCATAAAATGGGCAGAAGATATGAACAGACACTTTTCCAATGAAGACATACAAATGGCTAACAGACACATGAAAAAATGTTCAAAATCATTAGCCATCAGGGAAATTCAAATCAAAACCACACTGAGATACCACCTTACGCCAGTTAGAATGGCAAAGATAGACAAGGCAAGAAACAACAATTGTTGGAGAGGATGTGGAGAAAGGGGATCCCTCCTACATTGTTGGTGGGAATGCAAGTTGGTACAGCCACTCTGGAAAACAGTGTGGAGGTCCCTTAAAAAGTTAAAAATTGAACTACCCTATGACCCAGCCATTGCACTACTGGGTGTTTACCCCAAAGATACAGACGTAGTAAAGAGAAGGGCCATATGCACCCCAATGTTCATAGCTGCATTGTCCACAATAGCCAAATCATGGAAGGAGCCGAGATGCCCTTCAACAGATGACTGGATTAAGAAGCTGTGGTCCATATATACAATGGAATATTACTCAGCTATCAGAAAGAACGAATTCTCAACATTTGCTGCAACATGGACGGCACTGGAGGAGATAATGCTAAGTGAAATAAGTCAAGCAGAGAAAGACAATTATCATATGATTTCTCTCATCTATGGAACATAAGAACTAGGATGATCGGTAGGGGAAGAAAGGGATAAAGAAAAGGGGGGTAATCAGAAGGGGGAATGAAACATGAGAGACTATGGACTATGAGAAACAAACTGAAGACTTCAGAGGGGAGGGGGTGGGGGAATGGGATAGACTGGTGATGGGTAGTAAGGAGGGCACGTATTGCATGGTGCACTGGGTATTATATGCAACTAATGAAACATCAAACTTTACATCGGAATCCGGGGATGTACTGTATGGTGATTAACATAATATAATTTAAAAAATCATTAAAAAAAAAAAGTCGCATCACTGACTGTATGACGGAAAACCCAGAGCAATTGAGAACTGTCTGCCTCTCGATGTAATGTGAACCTTTACAAAACTATTCATTGATGTATTTCACTTTCTCTGATACCAGTTATGGTTCCAAGCTTTTTTCAGTCTTTTGCTTCCTTCAACCCCTGTGCGGACCCAGGAGGAAGATGCCGAGATGAAGCCCATTTTTACAGACAGAACACAGAGGGTTATGTTAGGTGAATTACTCAAGGTCACGCCGTGAGGAAGAAGAAGGGCTTTGAGCACAAGGATTTCAATTCTAAACTATTCTATTTTTATCCCCTACATCAGGAGGCAGCACATTTTTTTTCTATGAAAAACTGGATAGTAAATACCTTAGGCTTGGGGCCACAAGTCTCTGTGTTGACTACTCAACTCTGCCCTTGACTGCAACCAAATGGGTGGGACCGTGGCCAGTACAATCCCATTCCTTTCAGGCGGTCCTTTGTCCAGCCCAGCCCAGTTTCTTCACAGGCATGTTCTCATCAGTGTTCCAGCAAAGTCTCCAGGGTGAGCCTCTGCAGATCTCTGGGGAGTTCCCTCTGCAGCTGTCCCTCTCTGTGCTCTGCCCTGCGGGCGCTAACTGCCTGGCCTCGGAATCCCATGCCCCGCACCCCCCCAGGGAAGCTGCTGCGCTCAGAATACTTGGCATGCAGGGGCGCCTGGGTAGCGCAGTCCTTAAGCGTCTGCCTTCGGCTCATGGCGTGATCCCGGCGTTCCGGAATCGAGTCCCACATCGGGCTCCTCCGCTGGGAGCCTGCTTCTTCCTCTCCCACTCCCCTGCTGTGTTCCCTCTCTCTCTGGCTGTCTCTCTGTCAAAAATAAATGGGTAAAATCTTTAAAAAAAAAAGGAAAAAGAAAAAAGAATGCATGCATGCATTTAATACACGAGATAGAATGTATTAAATCAACTCCTTCAGACTACAGAGTCAGCCTTTCTTCAAGCCCAGGACAATTCCCCTCTACTTTGTTACCTCTTCTCCACGGACACCCTTTCCTTGTACTGGAAATCCTAACAGAGGCTCACAACCCCTTATCTAAAGTACCTTTGGGTTTTTTTGTTTTTGTTTTTGTTTTGCTTTGTTTTGTGTGTGTGTATGTCTTTTAAAAAACAAATCTCCAGCAAACATATTTATTGGAAAAACATAACCTGAACTGCTATGAGACTGTTTTTAGTCACTAAAAAATACCAGTGTGAATATTCCATGTATTTTGCTGCTGAAAAGGTTTGATTTTCAAGTGCTTCCCATATCCTCCTGGGGATGTTATATAGTACATATGACAATGATATAAATATATATAATGTAAAGTGTATGTAAAAACATACAATAAACATAAAAATACATATATATACCTAAAAAAAAGACATACCTAAAAATATATGGAATATTCAGTATTATTTCTAAAAGGTCAAAACAATCTAAATTCCCAAACTTCTTCTGGCTTCAATGGTTTCAGATAAGAGACCATAGATCCACAATCACATATCCGCTCTCCGGTGCCATCCTCAAGGCTAACTTTTTCCTCCGTATTCCTCAGTCTTTGACTTTGTCTTCCAACTTTTCATCTCCTCCTCCGCTAGATCGTCCTACCTACTCATCAAGTCTCAGGACTCACCATCATCAACTTCAATTTATTTATGCTCAAGGCAAATCCTGATTTTATTTATGGTATAATTCAATCTCTTGTATGCCCTCTCTCTCCCTCCCTCCCTGATTTTGACAAAAATGTTGTCGGCTTCTTCCAGAAGTTCCATTTTACCAGAAAGCGGTAAGACTAACAGTCCGTTGTAACAAGTTCCGTGGTAAGTCCTGTAGGAGTACAGGCTTGGTTTGATTACAAATGACTGATTCCCTGGACCGCCAAATAAACATGTCCAACTACTCAAACAAGATAGATGTTCAGCTTTCATATGGACACAGACAATTCTGGACTGTAGTATGTTGACTCCACAGCTATCAAGGAACCAGCCCTTCTGTTACCTTGCCGTATTCAACTTTTGGCTTCTGTGTGGTAGATGGAGGTGACCATGACATCATAATCCTTCAGCAGGAATGAGATGAAAAGCAGCACAGCACGGAGCTTCCCTCTAAGGACATTTTCTTGAAGCTGCATTCGCCAATTCTATTTCCATTTCACTGGACAGAGCTTAGTCAGTGACCACACCTAACTGCAAGGCTGTCTGAGATACGCAGTAGTCCCTATTTGGGTAGTCATCTCCCCAGGTAGGAATCTTTATAGAATATGGGGAGAATGGATATAGGAGAGTTCTGGCAGTCTCTGCCACTGCCTACTTGAGTACCTTCTTTTCCTTCCTCTATTCATTCACGCGGTTCACCCTTCATGCTCAGATCACGTAGCTGGAGTGCCTTATGTGGCACAAAGCTAGGAGTGGTGGAGGTCAGCAGTCTACATCCCCGTGAGCATGGATTACACCTGACTGTCTCCTAAGACGTACGTCTTCCTGGGAAATGGTAAAAAGGACGACAGTATAGCTTTGTCATCCAAGGATAAAATAATAGGAAAATACTGAAATATAGAGTTTAGAAGCAGCAGACTTGATTTAAATGTAAGCAGAATAAAATAGGAACACTGATGATAATCATCTTCATATGGCAATTTACAGTGTTCAAAAATGTTTCCACATCTTGAACAAACATTGTGCTTGATAATAAAAACCACCGTTTGTAGGAAATTGTACTAGTTTCCGACTGCTGCTCTGACATGTTGCCACACACTTAGTAACTTAAAACAACACAACTTTATTATCTTATAGTAGTCCCAGAGGTCAGAGTGTAGGTACGTCTCACGCGGCTAAAGTCAAGGTGGTAACAGGGCTGGTTCCTTCTGGGGATTCTGAGGAGAGTCCATCCCTTGCCTATTCTGGCTGCTAGAAGCTATCTGCATTCCCTGGCTTGTGCCCTCTCACTACAGTCTCTGCTCCTATGGTCACATCACTTTCTCCTACTATCATTCTGATCTACCTCTCTCAGGTAAGGGTTCTTCTGATCACACCAGGCCAACCTGGATAATTCAAGATAATCGCCCCATTTTAACATTCTTGATGTAATTACCCCTGCAAAGTCCCTTTTGCCAAGCAAGGGAACATTCATAGGCTCCAGGGACTAGGATGTGGACATTTTGGGGGGTCATTATTCAGCCCACCACAAAATGCAACTGTATTCCACTCACTGTGCTCACTCCTATCTATAGGTCACCTCTAATCCTCACAACACCCTTTTGATGTGTGATGTTCAATGTTACATTCAGTTCGCAGATGGGAAATTTGAGACTCAGAGATATTAAATAATTAATAGGTGTCACGTGATCTCTAAGGGGTAGAGACAGAATTCAAAGCCAAATCTGCCCAACTCAAGATCATGCTCCCTTAATAGCTATCAGTATCCCCAGTTTAGAGACCATAACCAACCATCTTCTAAAACAACCCTAAACAGGTCAGGGAGGCATCACTGACTTCATGAGATCTTCCCCCTTTTTGCACAGTTCTTGTAATGAATCCCGAAATCTGGGCCAGTATGAATCATCCATCTTCACTCCATGCGAAGAAGCATCCTTCAAATGCCAAGAGGGCAAACACGACTACAGGACATGGTGAAACTTAAGACAGAAAATAACCCACAGTGTTGAAGAAAGGAGACCTCTGCCACCCTTTCTGTGTGAGGAAATCCTGATGGAGTCGTGGAGGGCTTCTGTCAGTGCACTGAGGACACTCTGGGAGGTCCTTGGAAAGGACATGGCTGTGTTTCTCGATGTGTTTTGCAGTCATTCCTGTCTTCTGGCCTCAAGGACATAAGCACAGTCATTTAGTTAACTCCCAGGGCCATGGACTCCCTTTTCTTCGGTAAACACTGCTGTGAGGTCTTTCTGCTTCCTCTCTGCAGCCATAGTAACCATTGTTGGCTAATCCAGGGTTGCCAGACTCCTCCACCGTAGAGAGATTTTTTAAAAACCTATGTCATATCCAGGACAAACAAGGTCCTTTTAACCGTACGGGACTCCTTCTTAGCTATGGTGTTTCAGAAGAAATTTGTATGCCCTCATATGCCCCTTACTACCTGGAAAAGTATAATTCACACACAGAGATCTGTCTCTGTTCTGAGAAGAGATGGAAAAATAGCGATTGGGGATGTTACACATAAAATGTTTATTGGGCCAGGATCCAGTTAATTCTCACAACTGCGTTAAAGTAGGTACAAACGTGATTGCCATTTTACAGATGAGAGAGCTGACATTTCGAAATCTGAGTCCTGTGTCGAAGCTGAGTATCAGTCAGGCTGGAGCTGGGGTTTGAACCCGCGGCGGACGATTCTAGGCTGGAGCCTGGGCTGTAAAAGGAGCTCGCTAGTGAGCCTCAGGTTTAGTGTATGTTGTGTCCCCTGTTGGTGTGCGTGTCACCAGCAGCCAGCCCTCTCATTCCAGGGGGACAGCCAAGGATGCGTTCTTCAACTTCTCGTCGAGTGAGCTTTTCCCTAGAAAATACAGCCTTTCAAGAAATAGGTAAAATCAAGGCAACTTTCTCTAATGTGGAGCGAGGGAGGATTCAGTGCCAAAAGAGGAAGTGAAAGGCTGTAGCGACCCCTCCAGCTGGATGTGGTGCCCCGTGTTCCAGCCCGGGTGATGGACTGGGGCCATCTCCTGGGGCCTCTCCTGGGGCCTCAAGCAGTCCTGGCTGCTATGAAGAGTGGCCAGGCACTCGGGACCTGTGACGACCTGGCATACGTCACCTACTGACCCTTCAACTCTGAACATCTGGAGTCTAATCACAGTCAAGCATTCAAAATGCACCACTTTATCATGACACTATCTCTGCCAGCTTTACACATTAGGAGACAATATGGAGACCCAAGAAGGACAGTCTTCCTAAAAAGTTACATTTATTTGTTTGAGGGGCTCTAGTCCCCCCAGTGGATTTTCCCAGAGGCCCTTTCCATGGCAGGATGTTACTATACTGTGAGGAATTTATATCATTATGTATAGTTATTTATTATATTAATGTATTATATTAAATATTAAGATATCAAGATTATTTTTATTGAACTATCCAGACCCTACTGAACCCTCAGACATAGGTTAATATTTTTAAGGCTTGTGAAGAGTTCTTACAAATCCACCCAGAAATAAAGACGAACAGCCCCACACAAAAATGGGAGAAATAAATTAGCCACTCAGACGCAAAAAGAAATATAAAATGCCCCAAGTGATGAGAAAGTAGAAAACCTTACTCTTAATGAAAGCAATTTAAACTAAATAAGATGCTATATTTATCCACCAAATTGTCAAACAGAACAAAAACAACAGATTTAGAACTCAGTGCTGTAGAAAGTATGAAAAAAATAGAGTTTATATATTCTTTAGTAACAGTATACATTTGGTTCAATTATCACAGAAGGGCATTTTGGGAGAAAGACACATAAACCTTGAAAGTGACAGATACATATATACATAAATACATAGCTATGGAAATACACACACACACACACAAACACACACTGCATATGCATCGGCCCGGCAACTACACTTTCAGGAATGTGACTAAAACGGCCAATAAACTTGACAAGATACTGAATCTCAGTAGAAATCAGAAAACTGCAAATAGAACACAATAGGGTGCCATGTTTTATCAGGGTGGCAACAAGCCAAAGTGTGATCAGATAAAGCGCGAGTGGGGTTGTGCGGCACAGACGCCCTCACTGGATCTCTGGTGGGAGCGCTACTGCACAGCCACCCTGGGGGGCAATTTGACGGTATCCGTGAAAACAAAAAGTGGCTCCTCTACGATCCAGCAATTCTACTTCTCTGAGTCTCGGCAGAGAAACAAGTGCATTGTGCACGAAGAGATCTCACGTAGCATTGCTGGTTCTAGCAAAAAACTAAAGAGTTCAAATGCCCAGCAAGAGGGAAGTAACGGTGGTTTGTCCTTGTTATGGAACCCTACGCAGCAGTTACAGAGAGGGATGCCCATCGTCATGTGCTATCTGGAAGCATCTGCAAGAGAGTCTGTTGAATGAATATAGATAGCAAGATAGCATCTGTGCGCCACTCTCTGCCTCACAAATAAAAACCATCCAGCACCATATACTGCACTTAGATACATGGACATACATGTCAACCCATTGAAAAACGTGACGGATATGCACTAACGAGTTACAGTAGTTATCTCTATAAGAGTGACAGTGAAGAGCAGTGCGTGGGTGGCTCTAGTCGGCTAAGTGTCTGCCTTTGGCTCAGGTCATGATCCCAGGGTCCTAGGATGGAGCCCCGTGTGTGTGTGTGTGTGCGTGTGTGTGTGTGTGTCGGGTTCCCTGCTCAGTGGGGAATCTGCTTTTTCCCTCTTCCTCTGCCGCTCCCCCTGCTTGTGCTCTCTCTCTCTGTGTCAAATAAATAAATAAAATCTTTTAAAAAAAAAAGAGTGATAGTGACCAGATTGGTCATTAAGGGGGACTTTGGTCATATCTGTAAGTGTTTTAAGTTTTTACTGAGAGCATGTTTTCATTTATCACATATGTATTTTAAAAAATATTTGAAATAATGGTTGCAAAGATTTTGTGACACTTGTACGTAGCAAGGCATCAGTTCTGGTGAAAATTTGGAAATAACCTAAATGTCCAACAGTAAGGAATACATCATAAGTTATCTTGTGATGTGTTCTAATACAACCATCAAAACCATATGTCGAAGTCTATGAAATAGTGGAGAGGAAATGTTCACAACAAGGTCAAGGGGAAAAGGCAGAATACCAAAGAGTGTGTGCATTATTCAGTACGTGCCAACGGATGGTCCAAAGCAGAGGTGTCAGATTCCAAAATGTCAGCTGGCTAGCCAAAGAGCTTTTTAAAGTCTCCCTAACACCAAAGCCAACAATATCAATGATTGAAATGATGATCCTGCTGAGATGACAGACAGCAAGGGCCAGAGAAACTGAGGCAGAAGGCTTGGCCAGGCAGCCCAGGAGCAGACGGGAGCAGCAAAGTGCTCATGGCCCGGCTGAGGGTGAATCTCTCAGCTCTCACTGGAGCTGGCCCCACCGTACCCAGAGAGTGTGATCCCTCCCTGGTTTGGACCAGCCCATGGGCAGTCTGGTCTCCTCCCTCCAGGTGTTTCAGCAGGCACCAGGTCAGGCCAAGGACAATGGCCTCCCCTTGCCATAAGCCCTTTCCAGACTATTGTGTGATCCCCAAGGGCACAGGGCCACCTCTGATCTGCTGGATAGCAACATGCATTCCAGGCTCAGCTCTTCATTTCCTGCAAGGAGCACAGAGCACTAGGCCCCTTCTGGGGGGCGGGGGGTGGGGGGTTTTGGCAAAGCTAGGTCCTTGATACCTGCAAGCCCCTTTCTCTTTGGCTTATTGAGAAACTGGCTCATAGTCATTAAATCATGAGAAATGCCATACAAAACAGCAAGTCTCCCTTGAAAGTCAAGATATTAGAAAATTAAGTGGGAATTAGGGAGAAACCCTTTAATGGAATAAACTGATTTTACATTTTGGAAAAGGAGCAGAGGGAAAGAGGAAAGAACAGGGGGGAAAAAAGGTGGGGGGGAGAAAGGAAGGAAGGGAGGGAGAAGGGCAGAGAGAGAGAGGGGGAGAGAGCAGAGAGGTTTTCAAATTCACAAGTGCCCATGCTGTCATGTCTAGCTGCCCGCCCCCTGCAGCACTGGAAACCGAGTGAATTCCTGCCCTTCCACGGGGTGGAGGATGGGAAGAACGGTAAGATAAGATAAGGGGGCAGGCTAGAGTTCAATTTGAAAACCCAGGTAGAAAATAATCTAAGCACAAGGCCATTGTAGTTAAAACGAGCAACTACCCACACAGATGGAAATCTCTACCCAGGTTTGGGGATAGAGAAGCGGAGGAATACCGGTGGGTATAAACAAGGAAGAGGCATTTCTGATCCTGGAGGTGAACGTCAGGTGCCTGGGAATGATTCCAGGAACTGTGAGCCTGAGGTCAACGCATTTCTTTTCATTGTTCATTTTTCCTCTACGTCTTTTGAATCCCTTTGCTCCTCCTGCTTTTACACCTGCATGAAGTTACTCTTGCAGAAGGGGGCACACAATTCCAAGTCCCTCATTCGTTTAAGGACAAGGGGTCCCTGGCATGGGAGGGAGGCTCCCAGAAGGGGCAGATGGCGTTGGAAAGTCGCTGTTTCCCCTTTTCTAAAAGAACTACAGACGTGCGGGGTCAGGTGGAAGAACGGGTGAGACGCGCCGGCCAGCTTCGGAGACCCGCACAACAGTTTCCTCGGCTTGTGCGGTCAAGTTCGCAAACATATTCAAAAGCTTTCCTGAGTGATAGATCGGCAGATTGACTTCAACTCGTGATATCCTTCTCCGAGAATAGGTCTGTGCTCTTGTGCAATACTGACACCCAGCGTTTGAAATTTTAGGACTGAAAGGAAAATAAAAATGTGAAGGGAGGAGGAAGAACGGATCCTAAAAGTAACCGCTGTCCTATGTCGTCTGTCGAGGACCCACTCACCGCACCAGGGGAGGTTCAGAAAGGTAATGCTGGGCTGAGTTTGCCCACCAGGCTCACCTTATGCAAAAGTGAATGTGGACGTCACTGAATTTTTGGAGGGGGTCCTTTTTTTACAGAAAAGATTTTTCACAGACTATCTGGTTTTAAAAAACAATATTCAACTTATTAAATTTACAAAATTTAAGAACTAAGCTGGTTCTTCCTTAAATTTTAAGTTCAACTTTTCAAACCTGTTATTTTATTTATAATTAAAACACATTCTCAATAGTATTTACTATTTGGGAACGTCTGTCAATCAGCAATTGAAAAACTTAAAGGGGGATCTCCACAAACAGTTTGATTTCCTTTATAAATTTATTTATCTATTTATTTTTAAGATTTTATTTATTTGAGACAGAGAGAGATTGAGAGAGACAGCACAAGCAGGGAGAGTGGAAGGAGAGGGAGAAGCAGGCTCCCCGTTGAGCAGGACCAGGACTGGATCCCAAGACCCTGGGATCACGACCTGAGCCAAAGGCAGATGCTTCACTGACTGAGCCACCCAGGTGCCCCTCTTTATACATTTATTATATTCAGGTATCTTTTTGAGCATATCGGACTGAAAAACTTTACCAAATACTTTAGATAACTTTTTAAAATCAGATAAAATGAACATATAAATAAGGCAGTTTAAGTTGCTGAAATGACCCAATATTGTTTTCAAACTAAAAAAGTTATCCCATTATTTTTAAAATCATAAGTGTAAAAAACTGAAAAACATGTGTTTTTAAAAACTTTTTGAGTAAAGTTGGCACACAGCGTTATTGGTTCCAAGGGTACAACACAGTGATTCAACAACTCTACACACTATGCTTTATGCCCACCGTCTGTCACCATAAAACATCATTACATACCATTGACTGTATTCTCTATGGTGTGGCTTTTCTCCTGGAGACTTACTTGTTCCACACTGGCAGCCTGTATCTCCCATTCCCCTTCACCCATTTTGCCCATCTCCCCACCCTCCTTCCCTCAGGCAAACCATCAGTCTATTCTCTGTATTCATAGGTCTGTCTGATTTGGCTTCAAAAACACACTTTCAACTGGAATCGCCAGGCTCATTATTTAGATCCTTCAATAGGGCAAATTATCTTTCATATNCTCCTTCCCTCAGGCAAACCATCAGTCTATTCTCTGTATTCATAGGTCTGTCTGATTTGGCTTCAAAAACACTTTCAACTGGAATCGCCAGGCTCATTATTTAGATCCTTCAATAGGGCAAATTATCTTTCATATGTTAAATTCCAAGTGAACAGATTATCTTGAAATACAATACAATAGTGTTAATAAGGAGTTTGATATAAGTGTTAACCCAAATTTTCTTGGTGTTAAAAAACACCTATCCTGTACAGAAACCATTGTGTCAGCCCAAACCAAGTCCATGTGCTTCCCATATTGATGCTCCAAGGTTACACGCCAGCCCACTGGGGCCTCAACACCGATCCTTGTCTATGACATTGATGGCACACAGGAGACTAATTTATTAGTCCAGTAGGTCCATTCCCTCCAGTTTATCTGGTCTAGTAATCCACACCTCTGGGTTTGAGACATTTGGGTATTTTTCCTTCTCAATCACCAGAGATTGTAGATAACTTCCCTTTCTGCTATAGTTGGATTTACATTTCTTTGACCCCTTGTACCGCCAACAACTAAATTATGAGCCATGATTTCTTATTACTTAGAATTTTTATTTTAAATTTACTGAAAGTCCTCTCTTGGACTTATATTTTTAATATTAATCACCTTTTACAGAGGCTAAAAAATAAAGGTAAAGTAAATTGGTGAAGGCATTCAAAAATGTCTTCACATTCAGAGCCTCTTTTGAATCACTCTTCCATTTAACTGTTGATATGTACACTTTTCAAAAAGTTAAAAACCAAGATTCTCATGCAAATACAGGATAAACAACTGTCAAACAATAAACAACCGATTTGGAGGAGACTTATAGGAGCAAGCGTTTTATGAGCTTTGAAAAAATATGTTGGCGTGTGTCAACTACACTCAAGTTTTTTAAAATAATGAAACTGGAAAAAAAA
>NC_048235.1:13004562-13009620 GCF_002007445.2 Ailuropoda melanoleuca | reverse complement strand
CATTGAAGAACCAAAACCATTGGTCTGACGTGTAAGTTGGCTTTGCAGTTGGTTATGCAGCTTTGGCTAGTTTTCATTTCCTCCTTCAGAAATGTTGCTGAACACAACGGTCTGATTCATCATTTCCCTCACCTCTTCGTCACAGTAATTAGATCCCTACCGTTGAAAGTGTATTATATTATTTTTTCTAGGGCTTTCCTCCAAGTCACCATAAATTTTGCTGCTGACTCTTTAATGTGCTACCATTTTTAGGCAATGGTAACTGTATCATGACTGCTATGTGGCAAACAATGATTGTATGAGGCTGTTGGTTTTAAGGTGTTCTCAGTTTCAGAGATGTCAAGTAGTGGGGAAGAAACATGTGTCTTAGAATCAATGAAATATGGTGAAATACGGCATATCAAGAGTAGCTGAAAGAGTAAACTGAGAGACTAGTGCATATATGGAGCATATATATATATATATGTGTATATATATATATATGAACAATAAATTGTTGGGTCTCCATAACTCTGTAAAGGTCAGTTTCTCTTTCCCCCTCCACGGTCTTAAGTTTGAGTGACTTATCACAGGTACATCTTCCTCCTAAATGAGCAATGCGGGACACCAGAGAAGAGTTTGTTTTGGAGGGATTCCCCAGCGGCCAACTTCTGTAGACCCTGGCTCTCCCTTTATGTTTAGCTTTGTGGCCACTAGATGACAGGGCAGGAGGAAGGTTCTGAGGTCTCCCTGCTGCCATGAAGCAACAAAAACGTCCTTGAGAGCCAATACGTATGACAACTTCTATCACAATGTTTTTAGATTTTGGGGCAATGATGCTCCTATTGACACCGTAACACTTCCCAAGATCTCATTTGCTGTGAAAGAGGGCTCAGGAGTGCTTCTCAGTCTTTCATGTCATGACACACATAGCATACATGCAAACATTTATGCAGCCACTGAGGTCAACGGAGAGGCTTCTCCAGACTGGAAGTAACTGGATACAGGGGTGGCAGCTGCCCAGGCCTACCTGACCCCCTGAAGGCTGGGGGCTCCGTGACTATACTCTGTAATCCATCTGTAGCTCTTTGACCTGCTACTCTCTCATCACTTGAGATCTGCCACCAGTTATAGGCCTCAGTGTGGACCCAGAGCGAAACCCTTAAAATGACAAAGCAGGTCCTGCTCTCGCAGAAGAAGAGTATAGTTTCTGTCTATTAGAAAAAATGAGTAAGCAATCTTTCAAGATGAGTAGTCATAATTCAACTGTAGCATGGTCATAAAACTACTTACCCTTTACTGAGATGGACATAGCAAATGTTTCTACTTCTCTCTGGTGGATCTGATTTTCCTTACGAGCCCACACCCACTCAGTAAGAGGAAAAACAAACAAAACTATGTTTAGAATGATTTGGTGAACTTAAGTCTGTTTGCAATAATATAAACTGTCTCAGTTTTTTAAAAACTGCTCAGTCCCTTTAGCAGAAAATGCTCAGGCTTTCAGTTTCTACTGTCCTCCCTGGCTCCTCTTCAAGATGATACCTATATTCTGAACAGACGGACCATTATAATTTATCTTCCAAAAGGGACACTTATTTTTTCATTTGTAAAAATACATGCCTGGTATAAGCAGCCATGCATATAAAAAACTTTCCATGTCTCTGTGTCTCCTCCCAATCCCCAGGTAATTACTGTGAGCAAGATCCTTCTAGACATGTCCTCTACAGATGCACAGACACAAAGGAACCTTATACATATAGGTGAATTTTTTTTCTCATCAATAAATGGAATCACAATATACACATTATTCTGTATTTACTGTACAACCGTTCATGTCATACCACTTCAGGACACCTGAGAGAAAGGGAGCACGTTANTCTCATCAATAAATGGAATCACAATATACACCTTATTCTGTATTTACTGTACAACCGTTCATGTCATACCACTTCAGGACACCTGAGAGAAAGGGAGCACGTTAAGAACTATGCCACGACAATAGGCATGAATTGGTGAAGTTTGTTCACCTGGTATGGAGGAGGTGTTTGGCTCGTACGGTCTCACTGCAGAGGAGACCCCTGGGTTCTTTTCGTGTCCACTGTTCACACTCCAGTTTGTTGCAACAAGTGGCTGGGTTGGAATACTTTCTGCATTGGTCCCTCTGAGGGGCTGCCGGTCTCATCTAACCCCTTGGGGTGATGTGGTACAGCCCCCATGGGGGTCTGGGGACCTGCCCATTTTTTCTGATCTTGATGTCTGGAATCACCCAGGCTTTGCTGAAATAATCCAAGCTCCCTGCTGGCTGATGGCATTCTCAGCATGGCTGTGTTCCCTTCTTGTAGCACCTGGGACTCTTGGGACTCCAGTATGCCACATGCAGGCCCAGGACATCCAGAGGCCCCGCCTTAGGTTTATCTGTCACCCACTTGTCATTACCTTGCGCCATTTCGGATGTGGTGTTGAGCTGAAGGCTAGAGTTCTCTGAGGACCTGAAACCCCCCTTCTCTGCCCAGAGAAGCAGACTACTGATCCTGGGGTTCCAGGCTGCCTTCAGTGATCTGGGTGTTTCCAAAGTTCCTCTCTTCCTGCGCAAGCAGGTCCTGAGAGAGGAGGTAAGCCAAAGCCCCAGAGTTTGTCTTCCTTAATCTATCTCTTCCCCTTCCTCCTGCAACTGACCCCTCACTTCCAGAGCAGGTAGGCTCTGGGTTTTCCATTTCTTCCATGTCACAACATCCTTCTCTCTAAGAATTACAGCCTGATCAGCTTAGCTGTCACTGAAGGACAGGGTGATTTTCTCTACCTGTGGAAAAATGATCTGGGTCATCTAATTTGGTTTTTGACCTACTAAAAAATTGAGAAAAATATCTCTCCCAATAGAAATCTGTTTTCAAATGGACAACCTTACTGCAGACACAAACAAGCCCTTAATTTAATAGTCAATGTTTAGCAAAGATGTCATGGTATGGTAGATACCTGCCTTTCCCCCAAAGCACTCAACCCATGGTGTTAAAGGGCAGGAGACAAGAGTTGTTACCACACAGAAATGGTAGAACAAGCTAGGTATTGTTCAAGCCTGCCACGTTCTTTGTCTGTTTATGGGTGACTTATTGCCCCTGGTCTCAGGACAGAGAAAGAAGGAAAGAAAAGTGAGAAAGGGGGCTCCCACTGCCCACATAACCACTATCATTCCAGCTTATCAAAACAGAAGTCTAAAACAGTTGCTGGAAAGTACCTTGAATGATCCCTTCATAGAAACAACAGCAGAGGAAAATCTGCACAATGAATGCTGGGCACCAAGCAAGCATTCTCCCATCAGTTGTCTTGCTTTGTCCTCCCTGTACTTTGCTTCTTTCACTAGCCAACCTTTAGGTCCCATTGTCCCTGGATTATTCTCTTTCTCCCAGGGCTTAGGAGAACAAAGTCCTGTTCCCAGAGCTTCTGGGCAGTGCTCTGGCACATTCAAGAGGGGAACAGCAGGGTGAAGGACCAGGCAGAGGGTGGACGAAGTACAGGATTTGGGAGAAGGCAGGCCCAGGTCTGAATCCTAGTTCAGCAGGTATGTAACTTACTGCAATTTACCTAATCTGAGTCTCAGTTTCTCTGTCTATAAAATAAGAATGCTACTATTGACTGTGGGAATTAAATTTGCTCATCAGTATATAATCAGTTCTCTATTGGAAAGACACGTTGTATGAACAGTCTAAGCACACCTCAAACTGTGCAGCTGTCCACCAGAGCCACAGCTAGGCTCTGAGGGACATGGTGATGGCCTTTTTTGCTGATTTTTTTCCCTGGCCACTGCCTATGTAGTTTCAGAAACAGAGTTTGAATTAATTCCTGGGAAAAAAATTTAAATACGTAATTTCACATACAAGAGTTACTGGATGTGAGAAACAACACGTTTAATTGCAAAGAGCTCAGGACCATGAGTTCAAAAGCCAGCTAAAATCCTCAATAATATTATGACCTTGAGCAAGTCACCCAACTTCCTGGATGTTAGTTTCTTTATCTGAAAATGGAGGCTTAGGACCAGATGGCCTCTGAGGTCCTTCCGCTATAACTTGTTTTGATTTCTAATAATGTTTAAGAATGCAGCTGGCTGATGTTTACCCCCCTCCTAATGTTCTCTGGCCAGCAGCGTGATCACAGACTCTTGGGTCTTGTTCTTCACTGAACATCAGACTCCTAGTCCCCAGCCCTCAGCCCCTAGGGTCCCAAGGTCCCTTCCATAAGATGCACCCTCCAACTTCCCTTTTTAGTTCATATGTGTAGGAAAGGATACGCAGATTCAGCTGGAGGATTAGCCCAGTGGCTCCCCATTACTTTGAGACTCTTGCCTTATCTCTCCTGCTGAAAAGCATCATTCACACTGCTCTGGCCTCTTGCTCCAGTGATGTTTGAGAAGTGTTCTAAACAGAGGCTCCTTGGATCTTCTGACAAATCTATTCAGAACATTCTTTTAAATAGTCCTTGGATCCTTGATTCATTAAAGACCCACAGAGAAATGTCCTAACTAGTGTCTCTCCCAGCCAACATGCCTGTCTGTCTTAGGCAGAGCCTTTCATGGCACCATCTCTCACAGACAACCCACTGGCCAAAGAACTCCAGCGCTGGCTTCAAATCTATGAGGAGGTGAATTCATAGGACAACCAGGATTTCTTCTGTTGCCAGACTGTAAGTAAGAGATGCAACGATGAAAATAATGTCAATAACTCCACTGTAGCATTTCTACGGGCATTACAGAAAAAATTAGGTTATCTAAACCCTGCCACTTGAAGATCTAAGGACCAGCAGCTTTGGCCATCATACAGGAGCTAATCAGAAATGCAGGCCCCTGGGCCCCACCATGAAACTACTGAATTAGAATCTGCCTTTTAACAGGATCTATGGGAGACATTAGTTTGAAAAGTACTGATCTAAAAGGCTTTGAGAAATTAGAGAAACTCTGTGTTGAAAGGTCAAGGATTTATATTGCTCTTTAAGTAAAATAGCATCTCTTGGGAAGATGTCATTACACGTGCGTTTAGATTCATACATGACAGAGACAAGTACAAGAAGGCCTTCCCCTCCTCCTCCTCC
>NC_048235.1:12994673-12999658 GCF_002007445.2 Ailuropoda melanoleuca | reverse complement strand
TGTATATATATATATATGAACAATAAATTGTTGGGTCTCCATAACTCTGTAAAGGTCAGTTTCTCTTTCCCCCTCCACGGTCTTAAGTTTGAGTGACTTATCACAGGTACATCTTCCTCCTAAATGAGCAATGCGGGACACCAGAGAAGAGTTTGTTTTGGAGGGATTCCCCAGCGGCCAACTTCTGTAGACCCTGGCTCTCCCTTTATGTTTAGCTTTGTGGCCACTAGATGACAGGGCAGGAGGAAGGTTCTGAGGTCTCCCTGCTGCCATGAAGCAACAAAAACGTCCTTGAGAGCCAATACGTATGACAACTTCTATCACAATGTTTTTAGATTTTGGGACAATGATGCTCCTATTGACACCGTAACACTTCCCAAGATCTCATTTGCTGTGAAAGAGGGCTCAGGAGTGCTTCTCAGTCTTTCATGTCATGACACACATAGCATACATGCAAACATTTATGCAGCCACTGAGGTCAACGGAGAGGCTTCTCCAGACTGGAAGTAACTGGATACAGGGGTGGCAGCTGCCCAGGCCTACCTGACCCCCTGAAGGCTGGGGGCTCCGTGACTATACTCTGTAATCCATCTGTAGCACTTTGACCTGCTACTCTCTCATCATTTGAGATCTGCCACCAGTTATAGGCCTCAGTGTGGACCCAGAGCGAAACCCTTAAAATGACAAAGCAGGTCCTGCTCTCGCAGAAGAAGAGTATAGTTTCTGTCTATTAGAAAAAATGAGTAAGCAATCTTTCAAGATGAGTAGTCATAATTCAACTGTAGCATGGTCATAAAACTACTTACCCTTTACTGAGATGGACATAGCAAATGTTTCTACTTCTCTCTGGTGGATCTGATTTTCCTTACGAGCCCACACCCACTCAGTAAGAGGAAAAACAAACAAAACTATGTTTAGAATGATTTGGTGAACTTAAGTCTGTTTGCAATAATATAAACTGTCTCAGTTTTTTAAAAACTGCTCAGTCCCTTTAGCAGAAAATGCTCAGGCTTTCAGTTTCTACTGTCCTCCCTGGCTCCTCTTCAAGATGATACCTATATTCTGAACAGACGGACCATTATAATTTATCTTCCAAAAGGGACACTTACTTTTTCATTTGTAAAAATACATGCCTGGTATAAGCAGCCATGCATATAAAAAACTTTCCATGTCTCTGTGTCTCCTCCCAATCCCCAGGTAATTACTGTGAGCAAGATCCTTCTAGACATGTCCTCTACAGATGCACAGACACAAAGGAACCTTATACATATAGGTGAATTTTTTTCTCATCAATAAATGGAATCACAATATACACATTATTCTGTATTTACTGTACAACCGTTCATGTCATACCACTTCAGGACACCTGAGAGAAAGGGAGCACGTTAAGAACTATGCCAGGACAATAGGCATGAATTGGTGAAGTTTGTTCACCTGGTATGGAGGAGGTGTTTGGCTCGTACGGTCTCACTGCAGAGGAGACCCCTGGGTTCTTTTCGTGTCCACTGTTCACACTCCAGTTTGTTGCAACAAGTGGCTGGGTTGGAATACTTTCTGCATTGGTCCCTCTGAGGGGCTGCCAGTCTCATCTAACCCCTTGGGGTGATGTGGTACAGCCCCCATGGGGGTCTGGGGACCTGCCCATTTTTTCTGATCTTGATGTCTGGAATCACCCAGGCTTTGCTGAAATAATCCAAGCTCCCTGCTGGCTGATGGCATTCTCAGCATGGCTGTGTTCCCTTCTTGTAGCACCTGGGACTCTTGGGACTCCAGTATGCCACATGCAGGCCCAGGACATCCAGAGGCCCCGCCTTAGGTTTATCTGTCACCCACTTGTCATTACCTTGCGCCATTTCGGATGTGGTGTTGAGCTGAAGGCTAGAGTTCTCTGAGGACCTGAAACCCCCCTTCTCTGCCCAGAGAAGCAGACTACTGATCCTGGGGTTCCAGGCTGCCTTCAGTGATCTGGGTGTTTCCAAAGTTCCTCTCTTCCTGCGCAAGCAGGTCCTGAGAGAGGAGGTAAGCCAAAGCCCCAGAGTTTGTCTTCCTTAATCTATCTCTTCCCCTTCCTCCTGCAACTGACCCCTCACTTCCAGAGCAGGTAGGCTCTGGGTTTTCCATTTCTTCCATGTCACAACATCCTTCTCTCTAAGAATTACAGCCTGATCAGCTTAGCTGTCACTGAAGGACAGGGTGATTTTCTCTACCTGTGGAAAAATGATCTGGGTCATCTAATTTGGTTTTTGACCTACTAAAAAATTGAGAAAAATATCTCTCCCAATAGAAATCTGTTTTCAAATGGACAACCTTACTGCAGACACAAACAAGCCCTTAATTTAATAGTCAATGTTTAGCAAAGATGTCATGGTATGGTAGATACCTGCCTTTCCCCAAAGCACTCAACCCATGGTGTTAAAGGGCAGGAGACAAGAGTTGTTACCACACAGAAATGGTAGAACAAGCTAGGTATTGTTCAAGCCTGCCACGTTCTTTGTCTGTTTATGGGTGACTTATTGCCCCTGGTCTCAGGACAGAGAAAGAAGGAAAGAAAAGTGAGAAAGGGGGCTCCCACTGCCCACATAACCACTATCATTCCAGCTTATCAAAACAGAAGTCTAAAACAGTTGCTGGAAAGTACCTTGAATGATCCCTTCATAGAAACAACAGCAGAGGAAAATCTGCACAATGAATGCTGGGCACCAAGCAAGCATTCTCCCATCAGTTGTCTTGCTTTGTCCTCCCTGTACTTTGCTTCTTTCACTAGCCAATCTTTAGGTCCCATTGTCCCTGGATTATTCCCTTTCTCCCAGGGTTTAGGAGAACAAAGTCCTGTTCCCAGAGCTTCTGGGCAGTGCTCCTGGCACATTCAAGAGGGGAACAGCAGGGTGAAGGACCAGGCAGAGGGTGGACGAAGTACAGGATTTGGGAGAAGGCAGGCCCAGGTCTGAATCCTAGTTCAGCAGGTATGTAACTTACTGCAATTTACCTAATCTGAGTCTCAGTTTCTCGGTCTATAAAATGGGAATGCTACTATTGACTGTGGGAATTAAATTTGCTCATCAGTATATAATCAGTTCTCTATTGGAAAGACACCTTGTATGAACAGTCTGAGCACACCTCAAACTGTGCAGCTGTCCACCGGAGCCACAGCTAGGCTCTGGGGGACATGGTGATGGCTTTTTTTGCTGATTTTTTTCCCCTGGCCACTGCCTATGTAGTTTCAGAAACAGAGTTTGAATTAATTCCTGGGAAAAAAATTTAAATACGTAATTTCACATACAAGAGTTACTGGATGTGAGAAACAATTGCAAAGAGCTCAGGACCATGAGTTCAAAAGCCAGCTAAAATCCTCAATAATATTATGACCTTGAGCAAGTCACCCAACTTCCTGGATGTTAGTTTATCTGAAAATGGAGGCTTAGGACCAGATGGCCTCTGAGGTCCTTCCACTATAACTTGTTTTGATTTCTAATAATGTTTAAGAATGCAGCTGGCTGATGTTTACACCCCCTCCTAATGTTCTCTGGCCAGCAGCGTGATCACAGACTCTTGGGTCTTGTTCTTCACTGAACATCAGACTCCTAGTCCCCAGCCCTCAGCCCCTAGGGTCCCAAGGTCCCTTCCATAAGATGCACCCTCCAACTTCCCTTTTTAGTTCATATGTGTAGGAAAGGATACGCAGGTTCAGCTGGAGGATTAGCCCAGTGGCTCCCCATTACTTTGAGACTCTTGCCTTATCTCTCCTGCTGAAAAGCATCATTCACACTGCTCTGGCCTCTTGCTCCAGTGATGTTTGAGAAGTGTTCTAAACAGAGGCTCCTTGGATCTTCTGACAAATCTATTCAGAACATTCTTTTAAATAGTCCTTGGATCCTTGATACATTAAAGGCCCACAGAGAAATGTCCTAACTAGTGTCTCTCCCAGCCAACATGCCTGTCTGTCTTAGGCAGAGCCTTTCATGGCACCATCTCTCACAGACTACCCACTGGCCAAAGAACTCCAGCGCTGGCTTCAAATCTATGAGGAGGTGAATTCATAGGACAACGAGGATTTCTTCGGTTGCCAGACTGTAAGTAAGAGATGCAACGATGAAAATAATGTCAATAACTCCACTGTAGCATTTCTACGGGCATTACAGAAAAAATTAGGTTATCTAAACCCTGCCACTTGAAGATCTAAGGACCAGCAGCTTTGGCCATCATACAGGAGCTAATCAGAAATGCAGGCCCCTGGGCCCCACCACGAAACTACTGAATTAGAATCTGCCTTTTAACAGGATCTATGGGAGACATTAGTTTGAAAAGTACTGATCTAAAAGGCTTTGAGAAATTAGAGAAACTCTGTGTTGAAAGGTCAAGGATTTATATTGCTCTTTAAGTAAAATAGCATCTCTTGGGAAGATGTCATTACACGTGCGTTTAGATTCATACATGACAGAGACAAGTACAAGAAGGCCTTCCCCTCCTCCTCCTCCTCCCTTTTAGTGACAATGTATAGGGTTGCAGAAATGGGAAAGCTTAATGCAGGGAAAGAGAGAGTCCTTGGGTGGGAAAGAATAGCCCACAAGTTTGGGAAGTGGGAAGGGAGAGGAAAAGATGAACAAAGTTGACAGAACAGCTTCTGGGATTACTGGAATTTAATAAAGTNACAGCTTCTGGGATTACTGGAATTTAATAAAGTTTTGCTGAGATGGGTGATGACTTTGCCCTCACTGCTTCTGGAGTTAAATTTCTATTTCTTTTGCAATACTCCAGGACTCACATGTAATCGTTTCATGATTCAACTTCTTACCCCAACACTGTTTGCCCAGCATAGTGCCAGGAAAATATATATAAAGTGTTTGACTCATAGTGCCAGGAAAATATATATAAAGTGTTTGACTATTAAAGTTTAAAGATGCTTTAGATGTCCTCACTCCAAAAAACTCACAGTACAGATGAACATCCTTCTTTAGTCTAGTGACTCAAAGTACTAGCCCAAATTC
>NC_048235.1:12974933-12994573 GCF_002007445.2 Ailuropoda melanoleuca | reverse complement strand
ACTCCAAAAAACTCACAGTACAGATGAACATCCTTCTTTAGTCTAGTGACTCAAAGTACTAGCCCAAATTCATAGAGCCTGGCTCATGTGCTGGACTATGCTCTCAACACTTGGACACAAACTGAAGTAATAACCTAACAAAACCTAAGATACCTGACTCTTCTGAAAGCCTGAAAGCATTAGACATACTGGGTCTTGGGCACAGCTCAGGAGGAAACCCTGAGCTATCTGGAAATTACCCAACTCCCATGGAAACTCCCAGTTGACACCCCATTTGTAGATGCATGAAGTGGTTTTGAAGAGCAGGCAGCTAAGACTGAGTGTAGAAACCAGCCCTGAAGAATTCCTCCCCCACAAGGTGGCCAAGAGCCCAGGAGTGTGGCTTCCTTCTGTTCAACAGAGTCCTGTTCTGTTGGTGGGTGGGTGCTGACCCTCGCAGAGGCTGCTCTGAAAGCACCGATGCATGGTGGCCCTGCTTGGACTCTAATGTGTGCTTTCTCCCAATCTCCTTAATAAACCGCTCTGTAAGATCTGAAAGAAGGGGGCTTGGGTGTGCTATTTCAGTAGCCCAAACACCCATCTGGCCCGAACACTATTCTATTTCATGCCACAGCCCAACTCAGGCAATTCTTACTTTTTGTCCTGGAAATGAGAAGTGTGAACCCAGGAGGAGGGGCAGAGAAGGCAGGAGGCAGGAGGGTGGGGGAAGTGGAGGCAAGGAAGAGTGATTGCCAAGACTAGGGTTGGGGTTGGGACAGTGGAGGCAGCAGCTAGGGTGGGGGGCAGTGGAGTACTAATAGTGACAGTCACTCGGGGGCAGCTCTGTCTGCACCAATTGACTGGTGTCAGAGATACACAGAGCTGGGCACTAGTTACAGTGGTAAGGACAGATTTCAACCAGTGGTATGGACAGATTTTAATCAGTGGTATACCACTGTAATAGGGAAGAGGCCAGCGTGAACTGGACTCACCTTCCATTTGTACAGAAGTAGCTGAGAATTTTAANAAACTTTCATTTGTACAGAAGTAGCTGAGAATTTTAAAGGGAGAATGAGACAACGGGGTGTGAGCAGGGCTCAGTAGAGTCAGGGAAGTGAAAAATTACAAGAAGTGAGAAGTAGGGGTTGGTCCATGTGAAACCCATCTGGGTTTGTTAGCTGCCACTTATCAAAGTTAGGCTCCCACCCTCCCACAGAGAAAGGGAAACGAGAGCCCCATCTTCAAGTGTTGGCGGGAGCAAAAAGTAAATTCTTTTGGCAGCCTTGAGCTTTCTCAGGCAAGCACTTTGAGGGGGACTTAGGGTCATCTTAGGGATGTGGCCTTGAACTGTTAGAAACTATGTTAGTGTTTTGTTCAAGTCTTCATAGGCCAAGGTTGAGGACTAGTTGAGAAGAGGGCTCAGAGGAGCCTGGCAGGAGGGTGGGGGAAGACTTGAGTTTTCTGTCAAGGACAGAGTCTTTGTCACTGGCCTGAGGTGGTCCCCTTCAAGTTGAGTATCTTCAATAGTGGTTTGTTTTGTTTTGTTCGTTTGTTTTGTTTTGTTTTTTCGAGATAGAGAGAGAGATAAAGCATGAGCAGCAGGCAGGGGCAGAGGGAGAGAGAGTGAGAATCCTAAGCAGGCTCCACACTTGGCACAGAGCCCAAGGCGGGGCTCAGTCTTAGAACCCTGAGATCATGATCTGAGCTGAAATCAAGAGTCAAACACTTAATCGACTGAGCCACCAAGGCGCCCCTTCATTGGTGGTTTTTATTTTTTTTANCCACACTTGGCACAGAGCCCAAGGCGGGGCTCAGTCTTAGAACCCTGAGATCATGATCTGAGCTGAAATCAAGAGTCACTTAATCGACTGAGCCACCAAGGCGCCCCTTCATTGGTGGTTTTTATTTATTTTTTATTTTTTTTAAAGATTTTATTTATTTATTCAACAGAGATAGAGACAGCCAGTGAGAGAGGGAACACAAGCAGGGTGAGTGGGAGAGGAAGAAGCAGGCTCATAGCGGAGGAGCCTGATGTGGGGCTCGATCCCATAACGCCGGGATCATGCCCTGAGCCGAAGGCAGACGCTTAACCGCTGTGCCACCCAGGCGCCCCCATTGGTGGTTTTTAAAGCAGCATTCCTTTTGATTCTGGGGTTAGCTTCACTAAAAACATACAGCTGATATTTAGGGTTGTGCTGTGCTGGGCACTCTGACCACACAGTATCTCCTCACTGCGGGTGTGTTTGGGACAGCGATGGCCCACTTTCAGCCCATTCAGGGGCACTCTGCATGGGAAGGACACCAGTCAACCCACAGGGGCCACGGAAACAGTTCAGCTTTGTCATCAGAACGTGGTCGGGATCTGGATTCTGTCATTCGCTGTGGTTACGCTTCCATTTGCTCATCTATAAAACCCCTCCTCCCCCTTTGGGCTGCTGGATTAGATGGAATCATTCTGTAAAGTGGGTAGAATCTAATGAACATTCAATAATGCTCATTCCTTTCCTTCTCTGTTAGAATACAGTTCAGAAAGTGCCCGATTTAATAAACAGGCTAAAGACCAAAATTCCCCCTGTAAGTCGGTTTTAGCTCTGAAACAAAATGCTTTATATTTACATTCCCAAGACCGCTCACAAACACTCATTTATGCTAAATATAGATGGTCCCTACATATTTAAAACAAAAACACAGCAGCAAAAAAACATTTTTCTACCAGCAGTTTCAATGTGCAAGGTGTTCACAAGGGAGACATCTGTTCCCCGAAGGGCGCCTGTGGTGAAGACTTCCTGGGGCGCAAAGCCCAAGCACGGGTGAACTCTTGTCACCCTCACCTGGACCTGTCTGTGGAAAAGAGCACATTTGAGTGCCAGGCAGACTCCGAGTTCATGTCCTACCTCCTCCTCTCCATAATGTGTGCTGTGGGCAAGTCATTTAATTGATCTAAGCTTCGGTCCCCTCATCTGCGCAAGGGGCGACCCCCACACAGTACGTGCCTCCAAGGGTTCTTCAGAAGATCGAGTAAATGCATGGGCAGTGCTTGCTGGAGCGTCTGGTCAGGTACTGTCCCTAGACCAAGCACCCCTTTAGCGCGTTCATCTTGGGGCTGCAGGAACTCCCACAAAACCCCGCTCCCCGAGAACGTTTGGAGACTGGCTCTCCACTACGACCGAGAGGAAGGGGACTCGTCCAACCATTACGACAGCCACGCTTTACAGCAGCCGCCTTTTGCAATAGCCGTATTTTACGACAGCCGCACCTGACGGTACCCGCCAAAGAGGGGAAAACGTGGCTCTCGACAGAGCGATTTCTACTTGTACGTTGAGTACGAGTGGAGCTAGAGGAAGCAGCCGTCAAGAACAATGGTGTTCCCGGGCATAGGTGCAGATTCTCTGCGGAAACCCACCCAGGAAGCCGCATGGCTCCCAGGTCTCCGAGCTCTGAAGCATCCCAGAGTCAAAACTCTGGTCTTGGCTAACAGTGACTGAGAAGCGGATGGTACTCGAAAACATAGATTCGCGAAGGATATATGTATTTCATCTCAAGGAAGATGTGTTGTTGGAGGAAGGGTGAGATTCTAGAAGAATAATTACCCATTGTTGGTACCCCCGCGAAGCATCCAGAAAGCAACAGGCTTTGGCCTGTAACCCTGGTGGGCTTTAAAAATGTGATGACGGCGACAGCGTTCTCAGGGCCGTTAGCTACTTCGTTCATTCGTTCATTCATTCAGCAAACACTACACCCACTGTGTGCCTCACACGGTTCTAGATATAGCAGGCACGGCAGAGAACAAATGCCTGCCCTCATGGGGCTGACATTCTGGCATGCAGCTGTTTTGCAAAAAGAATTCTGGAATATGAGGGTCAGGAAAGAATCAAGAGAAGGTGAGTGGACAGGACAATTAAAAGGAGTAAAAAGCAGAAGGGGGGAAGAGATGAAGAAGCCCATACCAGGGCCGGGAGAAATCCACACGCTTCTTCAGGGTGCCGCTTCTTCAGGGTGCCGCTGGTGTTGCCATGGTTACTGGTCTGGAGGGGCAGTCCTTGAAGTTCAAAGTGCATGTGTTATTTTTGTGACATTTATATGTGACAATGACAGAGCCTCTGCGTGGGTTGACTAAAATGCACTAATGAACATCCCATACTGAGGAAATGACTCAGAAATTCTCAGCACTCAATTTTCTCCTGGGTAGATCTACAAAAAAATCCAAATCTCATACATAAAAAGTGGTAAGGACTTTATTTGACCATGTGGTGAATATATCAGAAAATGGCTGCAAATCCAGAAAGTAGGCCCTATATACATAGAAAATAAGGAATCCAGAGGTGGAGGGAGAGTGAAGGCCTAGGAAAACCTGAAACATGGGCATTGCTAGGACAGGTGAAGGTGAGATACCATGATAAGATGCCCAAGTTGGCATGAAGCGTTCAATCAGTGGGGATTGAATGCCCAAAGTTTCCGAACAGGGCATGGCTGCATGTGACAATGGTTAATTTGCCCACTTTGCCATTTTCTCAGGGGCAACTCCACCCACCTGACTTCCCAAAGGAGTCTTCCCATCTTATCTCTCCCAACATGTAAATTGACTTCTAGAATTCTGTTGGAGGATGGAGAGGCCATTCCCCGCTTCCAGCACGGAAGAGTCAAGCCAGTGGGAAGGAGCTCAGCCCAAGCTGCTGCCCCTCCCTGTCCCCTCCCCTGTCCCACCTGGGTATGCCCCATGTTCTCTCAGATCCTGCACCCATCATACTTGTCCTCGCAGAGCATTTGTATCATCTGAGCTATTCTGGTGCAAATGTTGGAAAAGAAAAGTATCCTTTTCCTCTGATTTCAATCAAGACAATCAAGAATTTTTTTATAAAGATTGTTCAATAGAACAAAAAGGAAAAGGGCAATAAAATTCAAGGGCTTAGAAGTTGAGTGAGTATAGGCCTCTCTGACAAGTATCTAAATTCTCTTCACAGACTGAGTTGGGATCAGGTCACAGGCCCCAGGCTGTTGGAAACTAGACTGAGCTCTTCGCCTTTTCAAGTTCATTTAGCTGGCACCAGTTGGACTTCTTTTTCTTTCAAAACCTTCCTGGAAAGTTAGAGGAATGGGAGTGGGGCAGTCTTGGGGCTACACTGTAGTTTCAATCTCCTGGTTTTGCCTATTGGTTGAGGACCACCTCATTCTACCTGACCTGCTTTTCCTACTGCCATCCACCCCCCCTCCCTCCCAGAATGACTGATAGGTAGATGATGGGAGGCACAGCAGCTGTTTGAATACTCACAGTAGTGATTCAGTAGAATCACCTTGGAGAGAGAAGGGGGAATTGTTGGGAGTGGTGTCCTTAAGTAGAGTAGAGGTCATGGGGTCTAGAATAAGCGAGGCAGTGGGTCACAAGTGAAGAAGGTAGGAATGTGTATAGGGAAGAGGGAAGGCCAGGCTGGAAGGCTGGGCTGGCTGGCATGTGTTTGTAGAACTTTAATTCTGATAGCTTCTAATTTTACAATGAAATGATAAGCCTTGTCATGGGCTTGTGATGGTCGTGGAGGAGGCGCTGCTGGCTCATGGAGAGAGAAGGTGAAAAGTCAGAGTGGGAAATCGACTGGATTAGGGAAATGGCACAGAAAGTGCTCACTTGAAATTTATGGCCATGAATTAAAAGGGCCTGTGAGTGTGGCTTTGGGATTTCCTCCAGGCCCATTCAGCTGCACAGTGTGTGGAGATTTGGTTTAAATAGGGGTGTAGTTTTGCCAACGAATGACAAAGCAAAAGAGGGTTGAGAGAGCTGAAAATTTATGCAAAGGAGGGATTGTGTTGATTTCCTATGGGATTAAGGTCTGTAGAGGAGGGCAAAAGGAGAGCAGGGCCTGAAGGACAGTATAGAGAGGGCAGGACCAGTGGGTTGAAGGACCTGATGGGGTCAAGGGATGATTTGAGTCACAGTTCTTTTCTAAGCAGTAAAGGTAACAATGGTGGTCCTTGAGTGGGGCGGATGGATTTAGGTTATGGAGAGGTGTCAGTTCTTAGTAATGGTGTGCTTGTGCCTCCGGGTGTGATCACGAAAGTGGCTGTGGCAGGGCAGGGAGGATGATCATTAGAGAAATCAGTTCCGTGAACTGAGGGGGCTGGTTTAGAAGAATCATCTAAATCATTGGTTGGCGAACTATGGCCCCTGACCAAATCCAGCCTGCTACCCATTTTTAATACAAAACTTTATTGGAACACAGACATGCCCGTTCATTTATGTATTTTATATGGCTGCCTGGACAAAAATATTTACTCTCCGGCCCTTTGCAGGAAAAGTCTGCCCACCACTGATCTAAGTGAATCTCGAATTCACCATTGTTTACAATTTTGAAAGAACAAGCAATGTTCTAGAATCAAATAATTTAAATCAATGTAGTGTCCTCTAATAAATATTCATGGTGTAATGGTTATAAGCCAGTTGCCCTTGAAACTATGAAAACTATGAAACTATCAATATTACGGAAAAGCTCTTTGCCCTTCTTTATAAACAAATACTCAGTTCAACTTTATGATGACAAGGTGCAGCATAGATCTCTATTTAACTTGAATGACACACAGATGGTATTGTACATATTCACTAAACATTACCCTCTTTTAGTTATAAGGTGGATAAGCTGCCTGCTCTATTTGGCCGATTCAGGAATAAAGTGCTTTTAATTTCCATTTCTGTATTGGTTATGAGTTCTGGTTTTGCTCTATCATTCCAACTGGGTCAATTCTGGACCTAATTAAATACTGTGGGGCCAATATATAAATGTTCTGTCCTTTCAGAGCACCTTTGCTCCGTCTCCAAAAAAGTAAGGAAATGGTAGTTCTTTAAACAGATCATCCCTGGCTGTTTCATCTGAGTAGGTCACCCTGTTATTGTCTAAACCGTGACCCTATTATTCATTTTCTTCATAGCAGTTATGCACCAAAACAAGTCAGAATATTTTTACTTCCTGTCAGAATTTTCACTCACATTCCTGATTCTTGTCGATATGTGGGATTTTAGATACAATTTTTATTAGTAGTATATTTTTTCATTGTATAACTTTTCTTTCAAGTACAATGTACATATTCATTTGCTCTCTATTTTGAAAGTATATTTAATACATCCTTTTAGATTTATTTCTATGATTGAATTAAAAACATTACTACTCATTCCTTCTGTATCATAACTTCTCCATTCTTGAGTCACCCCTTTTTAGACAGGACCTGAGTAATTTTTCTGTGGGTCCTGTTTTGTTAGCCCTTGCAGATGTGATAATACCTTTTTGTTGTTTTCTCACATGAGTAACAATATTGGCTTGCAGTAGAATTCTTGAGTCATACTTGTTATGTTTCAAACCCCTAGATGTTGTTCCATGGCGCCTTCTGGGAATCCCTGTCATGGAGCCAAAGTCCAAAGCCATGCTGATTGCACATTTTTCTCTACAGATAACTTTGAACAAATCTGATTATTTATTTTGTAAATTAAGGCATTTCTCAAGTAAATATCCAGTGGCTGGATTCTAATTTTCCTTGGCAAAGGATGAATTTTTGCTTTTTTAGACTTAGGTATTGTTTGTTTCAGGAAATTGTCTGTTTATCTCCGTCGTTTTCATTCAATGGCTGTGGTTTCTCCTTAAGAAATACTGGTTATCCAGAAAATAGCTCTGTATTCTCTGTTATCTTCCTTGTGTTTTTGATCTCTGCTCCCGTTTCCTTTGCTTCCTGGGAGTTGTGGTCCACCTCTTTAAACTGCCGCTTTGTCTCCATTGTGCAATCTGTTTTCTCTTCCCTGATTTGAGACCCTCGATCTTTATGCTTTCTCTATGGTCTCTTCTAGTTCATTCTCTATGAGGTAATTAATATATATATTTTTAAGTACATATATATACACATATATATATTTAAGTATATTTATATATGTGTGTATGTATGTGTATATGCAAATAAATACATATAAATATATGCAGATACACACACACACACAGACATGTACATAAATATTCACACTCAGTAACTTTCTTTCGTACTTAAAATCCAAAGGGCTCTTCCTGGTCATAAAGGTCCTATGTGGCTGACCACTGCTTATGTTTCCAAATTCATCTTCTACTGTTCACCAGGCACACTGCTCTTTTTTCGGTTCTTCAAGGACGCAGAACTCTTTTTCACCTTAAGGCAAGCTGCTTTCTCTGCCAGTAGTGCTCTTTCCTTGCTCTTTTCAAAGCTGGCTCAGAGTAAATCCTACCCCATTACAGAAGCCTTCCCTGATGCCTTTATCTAAGTAGGTGCCCCCTCCCCCCGTTATTCCCTAAATCAGCACCCTGTTCATCTTCTTGATAGCCATTATCACATTTTAAATCATTTGTTTATTTTATTGTTGGGAATCTCACCAAAGGATGAGCCGCCTCAAAAGTGGCCTCATGTCTGTTTCACCCAGCTCTGGGTTCTCCGCTTCTAACACCGTGCTTGGCTCATGACAGGTTCTTCATTATCTGTGGAAAACGTTAGTTTATCTCATATCCCTCAATTTTCATTTCCACTTTTTCTTTCTTTATGGTTTTTGTTTTGTTTTTGCTTTTGCTAAATAGAGGCAGTATCTTTGTATGTCCTACGGAGGATGCCATTGTTGAACCTTCTGGATCCTACTCTAGGTTATTTGTTATTTTTAGAGATACTATTCTACTGGATCTTCGAGATGAATTCCCTTTCCCGTTTTCTGTAGTTTTTACATTAGCTCCCCCTCCCAGCCCCCCCCCCCACGTACTCATCCTTGAATGAGACGCACCTGCATAGAGGTAGCATTTGTTCAGAGACAAGGCGAGCTGATGGTCTGTGGTCACATCTACCTGTGTGCAGTCGCGTTCTCAGAGCACTAGCCAGAGGCTAGATGGACAAATAAGTTCCTGTTCCCAGTTCCTGGCAGATGTTCGCCTATAGAAGCTCCCTGTTATCAACCTGCCAGCTTCTCCTATCTAATTGGTTCTCTGATACTGGATTCTGAGTCCAAGACGTGTTGGAACACCTTAGGTTTCTCTGTCCTGCCAAACAGGTTTCTTTCCTACTCTTCTATTTCTTAAGGAACTTTACTTGTGGGGCTGGTGTTCCCTCCAATGTGATGAGCTACCCCCCTTTCCTTCTCCTTTCTGCACAGTTTGGGTTTTTCTCAGTTCCTATGTCTGAATGAATCTAGATTAAAAGGGGAACGGATGGGGAGTGGGATCACCAGGAGGAACCAGGTCTCACAAAGAGTAACACCTGTGTGCTTTTCTGGTTGTTTCAGAGTTTGGATCCAGGGTCCTGCAGGGATGTATGAAGTATCTTCCAGCCTTTCTAGTGGTCTCAGTTTCCTGAAGTGAAACCTTGGATATATATGCCTTGACAAGAAGCCTGTTGGTAGGTGTTTTTTCTGCCCAGTTCCCTCTGCCGTGTAGTTAGTGGAGTCTGTTTGTATCTTCCATGAGGTTGTCTATCAAGCTTGGTTTTGGTGATGGTGGGAATTTTTGTTTTTCCCTGGGAGGCTGAGGAAAGTTGCATTTTAGGGTTGCTGATCGATCCCATTAAAACCTCCCAGTTTATTATTTTTCATGTTCAACGCAGATGATTTTCCTCAAAGCAGCATAAATAATAACTACTAAATATATGCTCCCCCACCCCAATCTGTATGTTAAAACTAGCACTGAAGGAAACTAGAAGAGGACTGTCGTATTTTTGTATTTGGTGGGGACTATTTAAAGCCTTTCTTCCTCTAAGCTACAATAGACTCTTGTTTTCCTCTGTGCTTTCTGTCCTAATTTAGCGAGGAACAACAGTGAATGACTATTTCTCTTTAAATTTAATCCCTCCCTTTCTTTTCTGTTTTCAACTATATGTGAACAGATGTGGGCTAGAGAAGCATAGAACTGAATACCTTGAATGGGTCAATAAAAAAGCTACTCTGTGTTTTGGGGAGTTTCGGTGATTATTCTGGGGAAAACAGAGCAAGAGGAGTTACAAAGCATATATTTATCACTCAGCAACAGAAAATATTTTAAATATATAGTTAAAAAGTATTTTATTACATTATTATATAAAATATATATTTAGTATATTACATATAAATATATAGAGTATATTTAATAGATACTTAATATATAATTGGGGTTACAAAGCATTTTCACTTAACAGCAGAAAGAATTTTAAATACATAATATATACAATTATATAAAATGTAATAAGTATATATTTTATGTATTAAAATATATTTACATATATAACGAATATAATTACATAAATATATTAAGTATATTTTACATTTTATTTACATAATATAAAAATATATTTTATATGTTAGAATACATTTTAAATATATATTTAAAATTCTCTGTTGCCTAGATAATTACATGTTTTGTAATTTCTCTGGTTCGGTTTTATTTTACACACACACACACACACACACACACACACACACACACACACACACACAGGCATATCCATTTTATTTACTTTTAAGACAATAATCTGGGACCAAAATGGAAAGGTTTAGCTCATGGGGCACTACAGACTATAGACTTTACGTTGGCATAAAATCTGGATGGGAGCCAGTGGACTTGGTGAGCAAATCCTGGCACTAAGTCTTTGATATTTTCAAGCTAAGGCCATTTGAGCTGAAAGCCAGTTCTTAACTGAGGGATCAAGACTTTATTTTGAAAGCAGAGCTCCGCCTAGTGGTCATTCATAGGTTGACTTTAAAGCTGAGTGCTAAGAGCTTGGCCAGGTTCAGAGGAGCATCTCCCAATTTGTTTTCTTTTTGCTTTTATTTTCTACCCCACTGCTTGAGCTAGATTTCAGCTTCTACTCATGCCCTGGGTCAGGGGCCCTTGTGAGTTACTCTTATATCTGGATGATGGTGACACATCCTTTCCTAGAGTGTGATCAGATAGAAGGATGAAGGGTCAGGGTCACTTTGGCTGCTGTTTGATGGTTATGGAGGCATCTGGAGGCTGGCAGTGGGAAGAACACGGGGCTGGGCCCCCAGGACATGCAGATCTTGGTCCTGGCTGTATCATTAACTGGTCCGCTGGTTTCCCACTGCAGGGCTCAGAGCCTTCTGAGGGCCTGAAGGAAGACTACTCTTCAGGGCACCATCCAATTCTGAGATTCTGTGGTTCTGGAGAGTGTTTCAGGAGGAAGAGGGGCGGTAGACCTGCCATTTCTCATAGAGGCCTTCTTCCACAAGTTTGGCCCTCTCTGAAGTCAAGTCATGTGGCTGGTCTGGGGCCTTGGGAGAAGAAAATGCAAGCACGTGCTATAGGACAGCTCCAGTCACTTTAGTGAGAGGGTATCCACATCCTCACAGGGGAGTTTGCTGATGGAAGGGTTCTTGGAAGAAGTACCGAAGGGGAAGAAACAGCCTCTAAAATGGACAAGCACAGTGAGGGTCTGTAATTTAAATCGATCAAGTTAACACAGAGTATTTTTTAAAAATTCTGCTCAGTGCAGGTAAGGGTATGGTGAGATGAGCAAGCTGATTGGAGTGTAAACAGGTTGACCTTTGTGTCAACAATTTGTTGCAGTTTGGCAACATCAAGAGCTTTAAAAAATGACCATTATCCCCAACCCTCCATTAGGTTAGAGAAAAACTGGAAACAACTGAAGTGTTTAGCTTTAGGGAAGAGGTTGAATGGGGCAGCCTTCACTTGTGACGTGTGCACTTGTTTGGCCATGGAGCCTTTCTTTAAGTGGAATATTAGGTGAAAGTCTAAAATGCAAGTGGATTGATTGATGTGGAGAAGGGGGTTCTGTTTCTGGTCCCCCACTTGGATAGGAGGACTCGGTCAGTCCCTGCTCTCTACCGTGATAGCTCCTGAGGCACTTCCGTGGCAAATGTAGGGCTCCGTGGCATAGCTCAAAGCCACTGACTCAGTCACAGGATGTGAATTGCATTTCCCTCTGACTGGTGGAATTCTGGATGATTCTTTCTCCGATATTTTTACTTTTCCATACTTGCCAAATTTTTCATCGTGGTCTTTTTTTTGTTTTTTTGTTTTTGCCACTAAATGTTTATATTAAGATATTAAAAATAATGTCAGTTTATTATTTTAAAGTTGTATGTATAATTGTCATAGGAACTACGTGTCAACCTGGCCAACATATTCTTTTTTCTTGGTAGATCTTCAGGCTTATTTGGGAACCTCAATAAACAGAAAAACAGGATTAAGAAAATAAAAGCCACTCAAAATTCCACTACCTAGAGAAACTACTGTTAGTGTTTTTTAGTGTATTTCCTTCCAGGTGTTTTTCTGTGTGATATGTGTATGTATATATAATACATAGGTATTATTAGATATATAATAAATATACTATGTATCTTGCATATGACATTTTTTATTATAAAGTTTTACCTCCTATTTATTTTTGTAAACATTATATATTCCCAAAACGTGAGGTTTTGAAAACATGCTGTTTAATGGTTTCTCAATATTCAATTCTATTGACAAAACATAATTTTATAACCAATGTTTTTGCTATGATAGCACTCATTTGAACATATTGTCCATATATCTTTTCTGTATCTAATTCTTTCTTTAAATTGGATTCCTAGAGAGAAAATTACTGGGCCAAAGATTGTGAATGTTTTCCAGGCTCAAGAAACATATGGCTAAATTTCCCTCCCGTCAGTGATTATGACACAACACTTTGAGAAAGTCCTCCCCAAAGTAAGTGACCCAGTGACCTTTATTTTGGTAGTGATTGATGGATTTAGGATTAGAAATATGTGTATGATGTAGCCTGTTCATTAGGGAATAAGTTTATTTATTTAGATAATAATTATAAGCCTATGAAATGACTTTACATGCATTGTTTCAAATTAAGCTATAATCTCTTGAATGTTAAGGAGTTCTTTTGCTTTTGTCAGTTTATAGTCCAGTAACATTACATAGTTAAAGCAAATTACTGTTTTTATGTTTTCTGTGACTAGCCTCAGTTAAGCAAAGACTGACAGCATTCAGTTTTGGGCAGAGAATAAAGGCAAAAGCAAGCAAGCAAACCAGCAACCCCCCACACTCACTAAATGCAGTCGTTTGCTTCACAAAACGCCCTGTGAGCTGCTGTTTTCTGAGCAGTCATTCTCAGAAGCTTGTCTCTGCTGTTGCTTCACATCAGTGCAGGCTCTGCTCTGGGGACGCTGTGCTCCTTCCCTCGCATGCTGAGAGTCTCCTTGTTGATGGAGCATTTCCTCTCATTTTAGAACTGGCAGGAGAATGTCCTTACGTTTGAGCACTCAGGAATTACATGCTGCTAGCGAGTGAGTAGTGCTTTACATAAAAACCTACATATACCTACATATTCACACTTTTTAGAAAGTGACTTAGTAGGAACTTCACAAGGACAGGAATCCCCCGAACCTAGTACAGCATCTGACAGAGGGAACGGGCTCAATAAAAAAATTGTAGAATTGAGAACTGGGAATGTAAAGGTGCGTAACATTATGGGAATATTTTATATTGATTCTTATTCATTTTTCTAAAATAATTCTAAAATAATTGGAAAAAAAACTTGGAGAAAATGAAGCTTTTTGTCTTGAATTTTGGACAGTTTTTTTTTTTAAACCTCCTCAAGTATTCATATCTCTGCTCTGTCCTAATCATGAACAGGAAATTTCAAACCATAGCAAAGACCCAGTTCTTGCTGCTTCCATGTTTCCGTTCGACCTTTAGCTGCAGCTTTGCCGGCTGTCCTTACTGATGCCACTAGTTTTAAATGTTGGTAAAAATTTAAACAGTATAATGATAGTATCTTACATTGGTAGTTTACAAGGATTCTCTCATGTATATGATCTCATTTAATTCTCAATTAGTTAATTAACTAAAGCATCTCAAATTAAAGCACAAGGCTGTACATTAAGTATTAGCTCCCTTGCTATTTCTATTTTATAGCTAGAAAAGTAGATACTTAGAGAGAATGACTAGCTTACTCACATAAGTGTCCAAGCTGGGAGTCACTTTTTCCTGCACCGTAAAGCTCTACACATTTGAAATAAACTTGGTTTTGTAAGTACAGAGTCAGATTGTTGGCAAGTACAGGGAAGTTGTAAGAACATCTCCTTGGTTGTAAAAAGTAGAGAAACTGCAACACTCAGAAAATTACAGGAGTCCACCTAGCTCACAAGGGCATTGTCTCCTACGTTGTCCTTCAGTGTCCCTGTCTGTTCGCCCCAGTAAAGAACAGTTTAAAAGTTGGAGAGTCCACATGACCCAGATCCCAGGTCACGTGTTGGGAGGCAAAGCCTCTCCCATTGCCCTTTCCTTTCTCCCTCTGCTTGGCTGGTCCTGAATATCATAATGTGACAGGCACCCACGTTGCAGTTATGGAGGGAGGGTTGGAGGTATTCTTCTAGAAGGTAGGGCAACTCTATGATAGCCTGCTGGAACTGGGGCCCTTTCTTAGTGGGTTGCCCACACGGGCTCATACTGGCAGCGAGCAATGAGTCTATTGCTTAACATTTCTGTACTTTTTGGAGCCAGGTGTCAAATACAGCTGCTATTCAATAATGCAGAGTCAGACAATGTTGTAATCCCTGCAACTGTGTAGATAGTTGGAGCTGATGCAGTCAGTAGTGCACCGAAGCTGAGCGAAGTTTCTGTTTAGGATTTCTGAATGTAATTTGTACAAGGAAGAGACACAGTTTAATGGTAGATCACCTATTAGATTTAATGACAATAAATTTATCGGGAAAAGAATTAGCACCTTTCTACTAGCAATTTCTTGGGAAAAGAATGCAGCTCCATTTTTCAAATCATGGTTGAGCCAGAAACTACAGGTGGGCTACGGATACAAGATTTTGGCAAAAGCCAACAAAAGTGTTCTCTGAGAATCAGGTGGGCAGATGGAATTTTCAATAAAGAATAGTGTATGTTTAGTATTATTTGTGGATTGCATACTACACATCCTTTATGTCAGATGTGTGGTGTGTGTATGTGTAATCTATACATATCCACATACGTGTCTATATTGAGACCTGCTTTTAAACGTTTACCAGCACACCACTGCTTTTGAGAACAAAAGGAGGTGCTAGTAATAGGTATTTTGAAATAACAGGTGAATCAGGCCCCCCCCCCCCCTGCCATCAGGCCATCAGACTTCCCACCAGGAGGCTCTGCATAATCCCTCCAAAAAGGCTTTTTGTCTGTAAGCACATTTGCCCCAGGAAATCATAGGAACTTAACTTCCTGAAAGACCTGCTTGATCCTTTGTCCAAGCCCTTCTCGCTTTAGAACCATTTCTGGTGCTTATTAGCTTTTATAGGAGAGTCTCTTGATGTCTGGTGAATCTTAATTTTCTTACTGCAAAATGGGCCCAAGAGCACCACCTTGCAGGGTTGTAAAGCTAGCAATAGTCCATGTAAAGCGCTTATATGTATATGTTTGGCACAAAGGAGATGCCCAGTGAGTGGTATTATTTTTTACTGTGACTCCCTCGTCTGTTACGATTGTTCCTACTCTCTTGTTTGGTGCTTCCGCCTCAGACTCGGTTTTGGACATACCTCTATTACCTAAAGCCCCTGGACTTGGATGATTCCGAGCCCTCTAATCTACCCTATAAGTTGAGGGCTGCTTTCCCCCTTCCCATGCCTAGTCCTGGCTCGTGGGGGGCTGGTTGCATGAAGGGGTAACCTGTGGTCACTCTGCTCATTTTCTAAGAGGAGCCCTGATACGGAGCGGTAGGCCTCTGGAAACAGCTCTGGGTCCCCAAGGCTGTCCCTTCCCTCAGCTAAATGATCCAGTGTGGCACCTATAACTAAATTCAGCCAGTCAGACTTCTGTAGCCCTGAGGGCCTACCTGAACAAGCCAGACTGGGGAGAATCCCTCTCTGTGGGTGCCTGGGAGGCTCAGTTGGTTAAGTTTCCAACTCTTGATCTGGCTCAGGTCTCCATCTCATGGTCGTGAGTTCAAGCCCCATGTTGGGCTCCACAATGGGCATGGAGCCTACTTAAAAAAAAAAAAAAGAATCCGTCCATGGACTTTCTGAATTGGAATGAAGGGAAGAACAGTGCCGACTGGGGTCTGGAGGCCCAGGGGCTGACAGAGACAGGTTACTTATCTAGAAGAGCCAGTGGGAATGTCTAAAGCCAATGACCTAGAATTGGACTCAGGAGATGGTAAGAGAGTCCTGCTGGGACAGTTGTCACGGAGGTCTAGTTGCTTCCTGTTCCTCTCTGGAGGTATCCTGATAGCTCCACCCCTCGAGATGATGGTCTCCCACTTCACCTAAGCTAATTCCAGCCAGCTTCCCTTTGCTTGCAGGAACAACAAAACTACTAATTAATACTTCTGGAGTCTGCGGTTCCGGAGAGGGGAAATCGGATACTTCCTGCCCCTGCTCTCTGCAGAATGGGTCCCCATTTAAGGATGGGGCTGCCTCTTAATGTTTTATATCAAATATTCAAGACAAGCACGTAGCTTACCCCAGATAAAAGGAATGGGACACTAGTGTCCATGGCCCAAGGAACCTGGCTCTTGAGGGCTGCTGTGCCCTGGGTGGATCAGGAGTGACTCCTATGACTTGCTGGCTTGCTCCCTGGATCTGAGCTCCCGGAAACCCTTGTGAACAACAGACTGATCACGCTGCTTTGCTCCAAAGTGGACATACAGTGTTTAATTCAGGGAGAGCATGTGCCTCCACGGCCTCCCCCAGGTCTGTGGCAGGCATTGCCAATCGGTCACAGCACTCCACAGTCCAGTTTGGATGCAGCCTCCGAGCCCCTTCCATCACAGGTGTCCTTGCTTCTTCTCAGAGAAATCACCAAGTCTGTCTTCGCACTTGAGTGGGCCTCCGTGTTTGAAGGCCGCATAATATAAAATGGCAATTTTGGATTTGGCTCTTTGTGAGGTCTTTCCATGTGGATGTTCTCTGTCCCACGAAGCTACTTCCGCTTCTGAGTCAAAGGTTAATACCCAGGGAAGTTGCTAGTGAAAGGGGCTAGGCAGTAGGAATATACAGTTGGGCTTATGGAGCAGTCTGTGTTTCCATAGAAACAAGATGTGGTTGAATCAAACCTGTGAGTCAACTTTTCCACACTGGTTTTGAGCCCGGAATGAAGCCGGAAAAGGGTATTTACCAACTGTGTAGGCAGAGTGAGGACTTCGACGGCAAAGCCCCCCAGAAAGACAGCCAAAGCAAGTGGCAGTGGCTCCCCACAAAACTCATGTTGGAACCACAGCTGCAGCCTCAGGGGCACGGCACAGATGCGAAGTAATCCGGCTCGGGAAATACAAGTTTTTGTATTCTGGGAACTTCCCACCCTTACGATAAGCCTTCCTCAGCACAGGGCTGGTGATTTGGGGTCTTGGAGTTTGATGAAAATACAGTACCGCACTTTGCAGGCCCAAAGCCTCCAGCTTCTTGGAGACTTCGTTAAGAAAGCCAAAGTTGTGGTGCTGCCCCAGGGGAAAGATTCAACCGGAAGGCTGCTGTGAGCAGTGACCCCAGAGCTGCGGCCCCCTCGGTCACAGCCTTTGTTCCCCAGCAGCCTATGTGTGGGGGAGGGCACTTCCACTCACACTTTCTTCAGGTAGTGCGTGTAAACTTGTGAGCCTGTGGGGGCTGCCTTCCTGCAGGAGCAGAAGCTGAAGGAGAGCCCTTTGGTGTGTGTGGGGGGGCCGGGGGGGTAGGGATAGTTTGGAAGGACATTCCCGGTTTTCCTCGAGGCAGGAGAGATGGACTCCCATCCAGCTAAATGGCTCAAAAAGGCTTCTGCCAGAAGCCCCGGGTCTTGCTCTGCTACAAGCCATCATGGAACAGGTAGAGTTGCAGAAACAAAAGTATCACTGTTACTTTATCAACTGCTTGCAAAGCTAAGAACTCTAGTTTCATAGACTGTGGAGAGCTGGAGGGGACCAAGAAGGTTTTTAATCCAACCCTCTCATTCTGTAAAGGAAGAAACCTCTTCAGCTTGCTGATGCGCTTACTACCTGGCCAGGTTCAGGGAGGATGGCGAGGCCGTGCCCTCTCAATGTGGGAGGGAACGCTGAATAACTATCCTCTTTGGGGTGACGGGGGAGGGGGCGGGGATCCGTGTTCTCATATCTGAATCTCAGTTAGATTTGAATCTTCAGAGCCCATGCTACAAGCTCACGGGCAGGTCATTTCTGAATTGTTGAATTCAAGGTCTGATGGTGTTTCACATTTCCTCCAGGAAAGCAATTAGGGCATGTATCAGTTTCCTATTGCTGCTATAACAAGTTACTACCAATTTCAGGGCTTAAAACTATACAAATTTATTGTCTTACAGTTTTGAATGTCAGAAACGTAAAATAAGTCTCACAGTGCTGAAATCAAGGTGTTGACAAGGCCGTGTTCATTTCTGAAGACTCTCAGGGGCCATCTGTTTCCTTGACCTTTCCACCTCTAGACTCTGTCTCATTCCATGACCCGTGCCCTCTTGCTCCCTCTTCAAAGGCAGTGACATTGGTTCAGGTTCTTCTAGTTCTCACAACACATCACTCTGCCCTCCTTTCTGATTTCCCTCTTTCACATATAAATCCCTTTTAATTTCATTGGATATACCCTGATCAACCAGGATAGTCTCCTTAGCAACTTTAATTCCATCCACTCACTACATTAATTCTGCTTTGCCACGTAACCTACCTAATACACATGTTCCAGGAATTAAGATGAGGACATCTTTGGGGGAGCCATTATTCTGTCTACACCAGTTTGTCAGGAGCAGTCCCTACAGCAGACCTTTGACATCCATAGTCTTGACCTCTGAAGATTTGAAGGTTCTTTGTTTCAGCTGTTTAGGAATGATAGTGAGGGTTCATGACATATAATCATTTGCCATTTTACTTCTATGCTATTGTGCCAAAGCCAGTATCTTACCAGTGAGTGAGCCTAGCCTGCCTCCTAGCTGCGACCTTCCTCTGTTGATTTCATTTAATAGTTCAGATTAGTTCTCACAATAACCCTTTGAAATTGAAATTATCATTCCCAGATTTATGGCAAATATGCTTATAAAATTACATGCTATAACTCTATTTCCAATTCAAGGATTATTTACACATGCTCCACAATAATGTAAAGGTTTTATGTTCTTAGTGGACCCAGACTGCCTTGCATGCAGACCTGAGTCTTTCTTAAGAAATCTTTGGCCACTAGAGGGAGACAACTCTTTGAAGAACTGAGGCCATTTCTTGTGTCTCTGGGTATAGATTGATGAAAACACTGTTTCTGTTTAAAAACGACATCCAGGGCTGACCTCACAGGTGGACAATGAAGGGGCAATTCCCCCACTTACCCCCAGGGCAGACCTCAGTGATCAGCTTTCACCATTATCTCCTTGGCTCCCTCTTCCGTAGAATTCCATGCGTCAAGCAAGGGTCCTTTTTGTCTTTTCACTGGCAACCTAAAATTTAAAAAATCTTCTTTGTCTTTTCTTCCTGAGAGAAAATTTATGGAAAGAAAGCGCAATAAATTTTCAGAACCGACACTGTATAAAAACAGAATCTCAAAGATTTCAAGTCCCCAAGTGCTGCCACTAGGGTCTGAAATAAGGCCACTGCTCACCCACACAAGCCCTGTCGCAACCATATGTCATCTGACAATATTGTTCTGAGATGGGAACCAGATACATTTTCTCTGTGAGAGGGTTCTGGGCTCCCCAATGCAAGATTTGCTCCTGCCATCTTATAGCCTAAAA
>NC_048235.1:12938945-12974833 GCF_002007445.2 Ailuropoda melanoleuca | reverse complement strand
AAATGTAAAAATATGTGGGAATCCAAGGCATTGCAAATAAAATGCATATTGTTTTAAAATATAGGCGGGCACGTGGAAACAGTACCCGTGTGAGGCACATCTCTCTGCATGACAAAGAGATGCTGAAAGAGGATGGCTTAAACAAAACAGAAGCTGCTTTATCTATTTTTCTCATTAACTTTCAAAGGTAGTGGAGTGGTTTGGGGATGGCAGGCTGGCCTTGCTTCACAAGATCCTTCAGGAATTCAGGCTGGTGGGACTCTCGGCTATGGAGCGCTCATCTCTGGATCCACTGTGACAGCTCCTGTCACTCCCTTTTCTCATGCCACGGGAGGGGGGAAAGAAGCACAGAGAGAACAGTTTTACCTTTAAGGGGATGTAACTTCTACTCCTATTCCAGATCTAGTCACATGGCCTCTCTTGCCTGCAAAGGAGACAGGAAGAGAGGGTCTCAAGCTAGGGAGGCACTATGCCCAGCCGAAACTCAGAAGAGGAGACTAGATGCCAGGGGACAGTTTAGTAGCTCCTGCCACAGTTGGCCTTTCCGGCTACAGACTTACTCACGCACACCCTTCTTCACGTGGAGAATAAATGCACCCGTCCTCCAGAGAAGCAAGCCAGAGTGCCCTCCAATTCATGGTCCAGGAACTTCAGGCCATGGAGAGTCCTTTGAACAGGTCCAGCTGGGTCTCCTTCTGGCCCAACAACCTATCAACCAAAGGACAAGTTGTCCACCTGCCTACCTCTTCCATGGTGGAGTAGGAACAAGATCACCACAATACAAACTCCATTCAGGAAATGGCAGAAGGGGAACACACAGCAGCCACTATCCATGGCATTCAGGTCCTGCAGGGTTTGCATAGAGTAACCTCCCTGTCACGCTGTACGATAAGTTCTGTGATGAGCCCACCTGGCATCTCCAGCTACCCTCTGGAAGACACTCCCTTGTCCACCATCCTGTCTGGCCCCAATTCCTCCCCTGCAAGGTTCCTTCTTGTCCACTTTCCTCTTTGGCCACATTTGAAACAGATATCATAAGTCTTCCCTTTGTCAGGCTGGATGGCGCTCACCACCCAATTCCTATCTCTGCATTTCAAGGGCCTGGGGAATGATTTATGGGTTTGAATCATCACAGGCTTTTGCCAGGTTTGTGGTTCCTTTGGCAATATAATTCTTTTAAAAATATAAAAAGATGTCAGTCTGTTTTAGTCTGTCAATTTCATGAGCAAGTAACCACAGTCAAGGATCTTGACTGACATGTAATTATTTTACCTGCAGATTCTGGTCTTTTAATCATTGTCCTCAGAGCTCAGTTCATTTATTTCTCTTGCTACCAAGTAACACTTACCTTGAGACTATCCAAAAAAATGAGCTTGAGTGGGGAGATAACCCCCTTCATTGCCTCCCCCCCANGCTCACCACCCAATTCCTATCTCTGCATTTCAAGGGCCTGGGGAATGATTTATGGGTTTGAATCATCACAGGCTTTTGCCAGGTTTGTGGTTCCTTTGGCAATATAATTCTTTTAAAAATATAAAAAGATGTCAGTCTGTTTTAGTCTGTCAATTTCATGAGCAAGTAACCACAGTCAAGGATCTTGACTGACATGTAATTATTTTACCTGCAGATTCTGGTCTTTTAATCATTGTCCTCAGAGCTCAGTTCATTTATTTCTCTTGCTACCAAGTAACACTTACCTTGAGACTATCCAAAAAAATGAGCTTGAGTGGGGAGATACCCCCTCTTCATTGCCTCCCCCCCCAAAAAAAGCTCATTGCTACTGAGATGACATTGCTTCTAGGCCTTTTTGGTGAACAGAGCTATCAGTTTAAAAAGTAATAATATAGTCTCTATGGACTCTGAGAAACAAACTGAGGGCTTCAGAGGGGAGGGGGTGGGGGAATGGGATGGGCTGGTGATGGGTAGTAAGGAGGGCACGTATTGCATGTGCACTGGGTGTTATACGCAACTGATGAATCATCGAACTTTACATCAAAAACCAGGGATGTACTGTATGGTGACTAACATAATATAATAAAAAAACATTAAAAAAAAAACACCTAGTATTCTGGCTCAGTTGGTGGAGCCTGCGACTCTTGATCTCGGGGTCGTGAGTTTGAGCCCAATGTTGGGTGTAGAGATTACTTAAAAAAAAATAAAAATGAAGTACTAAAAAAAAAAAAAGTAATAATATATAAGGATTTTTACTGACATTTTCTTTTCACATTTTATGTAGCATGGAATTTTAGCATCTTTGCTTCTGTGATAGTATCTCTTTTCTATTATTTAATTTCTACTACTATTAGAACCCAATTTTTTCTTTCTAGTTGGTGCTCAATGTTGCATTAGTTTCAGGTGTAGAGCGTAGTGATTCGGTAAGTTTATGTGTTTTGCTGCATCCACCACCAGTAAGAACCTAATGATCTTGAGTCGGTTTTGTTAGCTTTTAGATTTCTAGGAATTTGGCAGTCTTCTCTGTTTTCCTCTTTTTTCTTTTTAAAAAAAGATTCTATTTATTTATTTGAGAGAAAGAAAGCACAAAGAGAGGGGAGGGTCAGAGGGAGACACAGATTCCCCACAGAGAGGGGAGCCCAATGCAGGACTCAATCCTGGAACTCCGGGATCATGAGCTAAGCCGAAGGCAGACGCTTAACTGACTGAGCCACCCAGGTGCCCATCTCTGTTTTCAACTTTATTGACTTTATTGACATTGTTGTTCAGGACATCTTATTAATTTTTGATCACTACAGGATCTGTACATCTGGCCCTCTTTCCATTCTGTTGCCGTGTATTTGTGTACTCTCTCTCCCTCTCTTTTTTATTGAGCTTGCCAACTTTTGGTTTTGTTGATGATCTGTTTTATGTTCATTTCTATTTCTTTAATTTTGGCTCTTTTTATTTATTTGCTTTCAATTTTGTTGGGTTTATTCTGTTGTTCTACCTCTAACTTCTTGGGCTGAGTACTTGGATCATTAATTTTTAAGCTTTCTTTTTTTATAATATAAATATTTAAAGTTATAAATTTCCCTCTAAATACAATTTTAGCTGCATCTCCTTGTTTTATCATGTAGTATCAATATTATCATTCCACTCTGAATATTTTATAATTCTCATAATGATTTCTTCTTTATTCATGAATTATTCAGCATTTTCTTTGTTGCCAGACATATGTAATCCAGAGTGTTATCATTAGAAAAATAATTAGAAAGTTAGCTTTTTACTGTTGATTTAAAATTTAATTAGGTTGTGGCCAGATAATATGGGCTGCATGGTATCAATTTTGGAATTCAGTGTGTAGTATTTTGGTCCATTTTGCGTAGATGTTCCATGTATGCTTGGAAAGAATATGAGTTCTCTGCTTGTTTGGTGCACTGTTCGGTATGCCTCCCTTACAGCATCCCTGCTGATTATGCTATTCAATGTGCATCGTTAATGATTTTGAAGCATTGATCATTTGGAGAGTGTTTTGGAATCTCCCATTGTGGGGTAGATTTTTAAATTTCTCAGAGTTCTGTTAGCTATGCCTCCATATCTTTGGAGACTGTATTATAAATTATTAGAACTTTGGAGTTGATCCATTTTCCTGGCAAACTACATTTTTTATTATGCAGCTTCTCTTCATCTCCTGTTGTGATTTTTCCTTAAACTCTATTCTATCTGATATTAATATAGCCACACCTGTTGATTTTTGTTTAGAATCTGTGTGCTACCTTTTTGTTTTCAACATACTATATTTTCAACATTACTATAGCCTTGTGTGTTAATGATATTCTTATAAACGGCATATAGTTATATTTTTGAAATCCAATTTGATAAGCTGTGCTTCTAAAGGGAAAAATTTAGTCCTAGCATTGGTTGTGAGTAATAGTACACCTGGATTTGTGTCTGTCACCATGTTTTGTTGCCCATGATATTCCTGTTGTTCAAACATTTTCTATTGTGTTCTATCCCTTTTCTTGTTTTTTGGGTTGGTTATTCTTCCTCACTTTTTCCTCCCTCCTACTAGTTTACATTTAAATATTTTACATGCATGTTCACAAAATTTACTGTGACTTACTCAGTTAAAAAGAAAGCCAACAAAGATGACCATAAGTCTTTTTCACTTTGTCTGTGATTGTTGTATTTCTGATTTTGACCCCATGAGGCCTGACCATCAATACCGTTTTCTATACCAAAGTTTCTTCTGATTTAGGCACATATTCATTATTTTCTTTATTTTTCCTTCCTTCTTTTTTTTTCTTTGTTTTTTAAAGATTTTATTTATTTATTTGACAGAGAGAGAGACAGCCAGTGAGAGAGGGAACACAAGCAGGGGGAGTGGGAGAGGAAGAAGCAGGCTCCCAGTGGAGGAGCCTGATGTGGGCCTCGATCCCAGGACTCTGGGATCACTCCCTGAGCTGAAGGCAGACGCTTAACGATTGAGCCACCCACGCGCCCCCTTCCTTCTTGCTTTGGAAACCCAACTGGGCCAACTTGCCTCGTGTCTAAAGCACATCCTTTAGAGTTTCCTTTGGTGAAACTCTGTGAGCCAAATTCTCTCAGTCTTTATGTGCTTGAAAACACTTTTATTTTGCTCTCATTATTGAAAGTTATTTCCCCTGATTCTAGGTCAATCATTATTTTTTATTGAGCAACTTGATGATATTGCTCCATTGTCTTCTGGCTTCCACTGTTGCTGTTAAGAAGTAATGTGTGTTTTTTTTTTTAAGATTTTATGTATTTATTTGACAGAGAGAGACAGTGAGAGAGGGAACACAAGTGAGGGGAGTGTGAGAGGGAGAAGCAGCCTTCCCATCAAGCAGGTAGCCCGATGTGGGGCTCGATCCCAGGACCCTGGGATCATGACCTGAGCCGAAGGCAAACGCTTAATGGCTGAGCCAACCAGGCACCCCAAGAAGTGATTTGTTATTCTACTTTTTGTTTCTATTGACTAATCTCTCTTTTTTACCATGTCTGCTTTTTAAGATTTTTTTTCCCTTTGACGTTCTCTAACTTCACTATAATCTGCCTAGATGTATATTACTTTTTCCCACCCTCAGCTTTATTGAGGTGTAATTGACAAATTAAATTGTATGTATTTAAGGTATACAATGTGGTGTTTTGACAGATGTGAACACTGTGAAATGATTACCACAATCGAGCTGGTTAACATCCATCACTTCGCATAACAATCATTATTTTGTATGCATGGTGAAAATGCTTACAATCTACTCTCTCTGCAAATTTCAGATATATGATATGATATATGATATGGTGTTATTAACTATAGTCACCATGCTGTACATTTGATCCCCAGAACTTATTCATTGTGTGTAACTGAAAGTTTGTTCCCTTTGACCAACATCTCCCCATTTTCTCCACCCCTCCGCCCCCCGCAACCACCGTTCTACTCTCTGCTTTTATGAATTCAACTTTTTTTAGATTCCACATATAAGTGAGATCATGTAGTATTTGTCATTCTATGTCTGGCTTATATCATTTAGCATAATGCCCTCCAGGTTTATCCATAAGTATTACTTTTTATTGACCTATTGGGAACTTATTGGGCATCCTGAATCAGAAGACTGTTGACCTTTGTCACGTCTGGGTAAGTCTCCGCTATTACCTTTTCCAACATTACTTTTCCCCATTTCCTCCTCTACTTTAGGAATTATGCTTAAATGTTTGGTATCCTCCAACTTTGCTAACCATGCTTTTGTATTTCCTTTCTTTTTTTCTTTCTGTACTGCATTCTGCATAATTTTCTCAGCTCTGTTTTCTAGTTCATTAATGCTTTATTCAGCTTTGTCTAATCTTTTATTAAAACTTCCTCTGAGTTTGAAATTCTGGTTGGGTTTTTTTTTTTTTTTTTTTTTTTACTTTTCAGCTGTGGAATTTCTATTTGGTTCAAGGCAAATTACTTCAGCATTTACCTAAGCATTATAATTAGCATTTACTAATTCTAGATAACCTGTGTGCACTATCAGTTTGGGGTAATTTGAAGCCACATCCTTTGCCTAGAGTTTACTTGACTACACAAATGGTGCCCAGTGGGGCTCAAACTCACCTGGGGGCTAGATTGTCATTAAGAATTCTCATGGACTGGGGCGCCTGGGTGGCTCAGTCCTTAAGCGTCTGTCTTTGGCTCAGGGTGTGATCCCGGAGTCCTGGGATCGAGCCCCGCAGCAGGCTTCTCCACTGGNGTCATTAAGAATTCTCATGGACTGGGGCGCCTGGGTGGCTCAGTCCTTAAGCGTCTGTCTTTGGCTCAGGGTGTGATCCCGGAGTCCTGGGATCGAGCCCCGCAGCAGGCTTCTCCACTGGGAGCCTGCCTCTTCCTCTCCCACTCCCCCTGCTTGTGTTCCCTTTCTCGCTGGCTGTCTCTATCTCTGTCAAATAAATAAATAAAATCTTAAAAAAAAAAAAAAAGAATTCTCATGGACTTTTCACCCAACAGAATTTCAAGAAAGGCAGTTTTCCTTTCTTGTTTTCTCAGAGTGATGGTGATGGGTTTTTTGTTTTGTTTTGTTTTATTTGTTTTTAGTGATGGTCTTTCATCTGTTGTTTAGAATCCCTTTTTTATGATTCTGTTAGACTCCGCCTCATCTTTACCTGGCCTAGGATTTGTTTCTCGTTCCCTGCTGGGAGTGACTCTTTAAAAAGTAGGAAAAATAAAATAAGGTAAAAACAGAAAAGGGGAAATTGTAAGAGACTCTTAGCCATAGGAAACAAACTGAGGGTTGCTGGAAGGGAGGTGGGTGGGGGGATAGGGTAATTGGGTGGTGGTAATTAAGGAGTGCACTCATTATAATGAGTATTGGGTATTACGTGCAACTGATGAATCACTAAATTCTACCTCTGAAAGTAATAATACATATATGTTAACTAAATTGAATTTAAATAAAAATTTAAAAATAAATAAAAAGTAAAAAGCAAACCTCCAGATCACAACTGTCTGGCAGGTGTGCTCATGGTGAGAAGTGATCTTAGCATTCTGACCAGTCTGGCTTCTTATGTTCACTTGGTTTGGGGTCCCAATGATTCTTTTCTTTCTTTTGAGATTATTAATGCATTTAACAAATATTTTAAAGAAATTACTTTGTAATTTTTTTCAGTTGCTTTCAGCAAGCAGATCAGTCCTGGTATTTAGTTCATCATATTCCTAGAAATGACATCACCATCAGGCTCTTTAAAGGTTTTATTTACTTCTGTGACCAAATTTAAAATTCAACTTCAGTTGCAGGCAGCATACATTGACTTGGAATATACATTCTCTGTGATATGCATATCTAGCTCTTATATAACGTAAAAAAGTGCTGCACAAATTTTGCATAATGATAGCATTTGGTGTTCAAAATAGTCTCTGCTTTTAATAAGATAAGCTCTCTGTAATAAATGCATATTTGCAAATTTCTCTGATCCGTGGGTATCTTCAGAGGAGAGACTCCCAATAGCTGGACATTTTGGGTCAGCACCTTGCAATAAGGGGAGAGCTTGGGTCAAACCAAGACCAAGTCCTTCTGCCTGGATAAACATAGGCCTGAAGAGCATATCCATGGGTGATCTGGGCCACCTCTAGCTCCACTTGAACTAGTTCAGGCAAGTGCATAATTAACATTGTTTAAAATTTTTCAAGGAAGGAAATTGGAAACTTCTTTCTGGACTCCACTTGCCAGACCCCCAACTGGAAAGGGGTACTCAGTGTGACCTAGCAGCTAGTAGCCTTAGTGGTAGTTGTTGGTACAAGGTCAGAGTCCCCCTCCGACCCCCTTATGAAAACGGGGGTCATTGGAAAGATACCATGAACTCAGAATGGAGCTGGCAAGGATCCAAGGTGGAAGGACTGGCTGCATCCTATTTCTCTCTTTTATGGACATACAGTATCTCCCACATCTGTTTCTGCCTCTCTCTTTTCATTTGCTCCTCTCTACCACCTCGATTCCTCTGCTTATTCAATGGTTTCTGCTTCTTCATGGCTTCAGCTTGCATATGTCTCTGGCACTGATCCAAATGCTAGTTCCCAGAGGGGGAAATCTTGTGACCATGTTCATCATATCCTGTGAGGCCTACACAAGCTGTTAGACTAGCTTCCCTTGAGTCATGGGCCCACCCATAACAAATCAGCTGTGGTTAGGTCATATGGCAGAGTCCACTGACACAAAAATGGCTAATAGGAAGGCTGCCTTCCAGCAGAGGCTGGGGCCTGGGCGAGGCTATGTAGAAGAGAATACTTCCAAGGGGCTTGGTCTGTCCAAGAGAGGACAAATGCCTATTGCTGAGATTTGAACCAGTATCCTGCAGAGCAAAGGTGGTGATTGCATCCTAACTGACAATCACGTACATGTTTATGGCTTTCCAAATGAGCAACTCGTTCCTCCTTCATGCTAGTTTCTAGGCACCTTTACCTTCTATAGCTTCTCATGGCACTGGGCATTTTATAAGGACATAGAGAGGGCCTGTCCTTTCTGTTGTTCTAACAATGCTCTACACTGACAAGGCCTCACCAAGGCCCAGGGACTAGGAGCAAAGTATATATCCTTCCCTAAGAACATTTAGAGTTTCCTCCAAAACATCAAGTTTTTGCCCCAGAATTCAAAAAGCTCTGAAAACTCAAAGATTTTAATAACTTACCCAGGGAGAATCCTGATCTTACCTGAACTCACTGGGTGGCATACATTCACCTTGATCTAATGTGCAGCTGCTTCCGGTTTCTATTTATCCCACTTAGTGTGAATGTATGCATTTTCTGTAGAAATGTTAACAGACTTGATTGAATGGTGCCTCAGATGCTGCAGGTGTTTATATAATATACTCTATTTCCACCACATTACCTTTTTAAATCAGAAAAACACCTCAATTTCAAAAACATAGCTGGCCCCAAGCATTTCAGATAAGGGATTGTGGACCTGACCCATTAAAAACAAGTAATAAATATACGACAGACAAATAAACAATAAAAGGGAGTTGGAGTGGAAGGAGACACAGAATAAATAAAGTTGAAATCTAAAGAAGCATTAATGTGGGAGGCGACTCTGCCATTATTTACCTTTGCGTTCCCACAGGCAAGTTCCTCCACCTGCTCGACCCTCAGCTTTCTCTTCTCCAAAATGAAGAGATCACAGTTGGATTATTTCTGGAATGCCTTCCATGTTTACAGTTCTGTAATTCTGTGGTTCTAATTCCTTTTTTCAAAGCAGTTCTTCCCATCTGGCAGCAACCAAGATGTGGCAACATTTTGTCAAGGCGTTTTCAGTGGATGTGCTACTGCATTGTCCTTTCGCATGTCACACAGTTAAGATAAACTCAAACATACTCATCGCTTTGACTAACCATTTCTCCAGTTTTCTTAAAAAAAAAAAAACCAAAAAACCAAAAAACAATACTGAGCAGTTTCAATTGGTTATAAGTGAGTTTTTGCATTCAATTGTTGCATAATTATTAAATAATTGATTTTACTTCCCTCTGCATACATGATGATTTCTATTTATCCTGCAAAGACATAAAGAGAGAGCATTAGGTCATTTTTACAAGAGTATTTGAGCCAGGACTCAGAATTGCTCATTCTTGACAGGTGTGCTGAGATCACTTCCCTAGTTCTATTTTGAAGATAAAGTTCCTTTGTTACCTTGGATCATGGTTTGAATTAGGTTAACTTCTCTCTTTTTTTCTGGTTTATATGGCGAGGTGATTGCTTAAAGATGGCAATTCTCCTACAGTACCGATCCTGACAAATGGTACCACTCTGTCATCTAAGGCAGAACCTTGGGATTCATCCAGGACCTTTCCCTCTCCCTTACCACCCACATGTTCAATTAATCACCAAGACCTGCTGATTTTTTTTTTAAGTTATGCTATGTTTCTGGCCTACAAAAAATCTGACAGCATAATGTAAATGACACCCCTCTACCAATCTTCAAGTTTGTGAAATTGTAGCATTTTGTCACAAATCTATAAACCTCAGGTTTTTGTTTTTGTTTTTTTAAAAATAAATAGAACATTACAAAGTTGAAACCCCCAGTGTAACTCTCTCCAATTTCATTCTCCTCTCTCCATTCCAGAGGAAACCTCAGTCCTGATCTTGTTGTTTATAATTTCTTTGGTATTGGTCCTATTATATATTGTGCTGGGTGTTTTAATGTTAGTATTTTATATTGTTTGTATTCACCTGCAGCTTGTTTTTCCCATTCAGCGTTGTTCTTGAGATCTGTCCAAGAGCTAGACATTTAAGTCTACATTCGTTCCCCCCTTCTCCATGGGAGATATGTTCCAGAACCAACCGCAGATAGTTCTGAACCCTTTATATACTGTGTTCTTTCCTATATAGACACACCTCTGATGAAGTTTAATTTATAAATCAGGCAAAGTAAGATTAACAGCAATAACTAACAATGAAATAGAACAATTATAACAGCATGCTGTAATACAAGTCGTGTGAATGTGGTCTCTCCCTCTCAAAATATCTACTGTCCTGTACTCTCCCTTCTTCCCGTGACGCTGGGGGACGATAAGATGCCTGCCCGTGAGACGAAGTGAGGTGAGTGAGGTGGGCGTTGTGACACAGCGTTAGGCTAGGCTACTACTGACCTTCTGACACTGTGTCAGAAGGACCATCTTCTGCCTCCTGACCACGGCTGACCACAGGTAACAAACTGTGGAAAGCAGAACTACAGATGGGGACAGTGGGACAACTGGGGTTCATTCTTTTGAACAGCCGTATTGTGTTCTATTAGACAAATATTGACATCACTTATTCATACTCTCGCTAATGGACATTTAGATCATTTCTAATTTTTTATCATTAGACACTGCTGCAGTAAACATCCATGTGCCTAGATCCTTATGCAAACAGGTGCATGAGAGCTTCTCTAGGGATCAGTGGGGTGTAGCACCAGTGTCCACACACTAGTGTGATGCAAAACTATGATTTCTCTTAGCACACTTTTTGGTCGCAGGGTTATAAGCTTCCTCTTTTTGGAACCGCTAAACAAATCTTTTGATACTATAGAAAATCTTTCTGCCTGTTTCAGGAAGTAAGCCTTAGAAGCGTTACCAGGATGAGATGCAGAGTCAGTATGGGCTGACTGGTAGTAGTATGTGTGTATTTGAGGTTCCCTTCACTCCCAGCTCCCAAACGAAGGGCGGTTGTGACACCATTGCTTTGTGTTCTCATAAGTGCTTTTATCTTCTCAAGATTCCTGTTATTGATGACCAGACTTCTAGTTTCAATTTAATTTTTTTAACTTTTTATTTTGAAAAAATTTTAGACTTACTGAAAAGTTGCAAAAAGAATGCAGAGTGTTCCCATAAGCCTTTCACCTAACTTCACCTAAGGTTAGCATTGTATGTAACCAGAGTACAGTTATGAAAACTAACATTGGTACAGAACCATTAACTTAACGACTTTATTTGGATGTACCGATTTTCCGTTCACGTCTCTTTGTGTTCCAGAATCCCACCCAGGGTCCTATGTTGTATCGCAGTTAGTTGTCATGTTGCCTCCACTACCTCTGGTTTATGACCCGTGTCTTGGTCTTCCTTTGTTTTTTGTGACCTTGACATTCTTAAGGAGTACTTGATAGTTATCCTGTAGAAAATCCCCCAATCTGGGTTTGTCTGGTGTTTTGCTCACGATTAGATTGGGGTTGTGGATTTTTGGAAAGAAGACCTTGCAGAGCCAAGTGCCTGTCTCATCTTATGAGATGATGGGGGCGGGGGTGCATGATGTCCACATGACATCACTGGTGATAGTAACCTCCATCACTGTAGTAATGTTGGGTTTGCTAGATTTCTCCACCACAAAGTTACTTTTCCCTTTCCCTACTCTGTTGTTTGGAAGTGAGTCTCTAGGTCTGGCCTAAACTTGATGGGGAGGAAGTAGGGATCAAGTTCCACCTCCTGGAGTGAGGGTATCAACGTGTACTGTTTGGGATTCTTTTGTAAGGAGTATTTGTCACTTCTCCCCTATTTATTTGTTTATTCACTTATTCATCTTACATTACGGACTTGTATATATATTTTGTACTTTGGGTTAATATTACAGTATTGCATTGCTTAGTATGATTCAGATTGTTCTGGCTTTGGCCACTGGGAGCCCTTTCAGGTTGGCTCCCGTGTCCCTTTGACACACACTTCCTTACTTTCTTCTACTAAGTTTAGCCTCCATCGGTGGGTATTCTGTGACGGTTATGTCTGTAGGGCCCTAATGGTGATTTCCTATTTCCCTCTCTCACTTCAATCAAGGTAAATGAAAGAGACTTAGGATTTATTATTTTTTTCTTTTACACAGGCTTTGATTCCTCTTCCTAATTTCAAAAATTGAAAGTATTCCCCCCAAATATGGGACTATAAAAGAGACCTGGGCTTGAATTTCCATTCTGACACTTCGGGCTATTTGGCATTAGACTTCTCTGAGCCTTGAATTTCCTTTGTATCACAGAGGTGTAAATACCTACCTTACAAAATTATCAGAAGATCTAAATGACCATAGAGCCGAGGGTCCATTTCTGGAGTCTCTATTCTGTTCCATTGGTCAATGTGTCTGTTTTTGGGCCAGTACCACGCTGTCTTGGTGATCAGAGCTTTGTAGTAGAGCTTGAAGTCAGGCAACGTGATGCCCCCAACTTTGTTCTTTTTCAAAATTTCTTTGGCGATTTGGGGTCTTTTCTGGTTCCACACAAATTTTAGGATTGTTTGTTTCAGCTCTTTGAAAAATGTCATTGGTATTTTGATCGGGATGGCATTGAAAGTGTAGATTGCTCTAGGTAGCACAGACATTTTAACTATGTTTATTCTTCCGATTCATGAGCATGGAATGTTTTTCCATCTTTTTGTGTCTTCTTCAATGTCTTTCATCAGTGTTCTGTAGTTTCTAGAGTATAGATCCTTTACCTCTCTGGTTAAGTTTATTCTGAGCTTTCTTAAGATTTTGGGCAACTAATCTTTGACAAAGCAGGAAAAAACATCCAGTGGAAAAAAGACAGTCTCTTCAATAAATGGTGCTGGGAAAATTGGAGAGCTATATACAAAAGAATGAAACTTGACCACTCTCTCACACCATACACAAAGATAAACCCCAAATGGATGAAAGACCTCGATGCGAGACGGGAATCCATCAAAATCATAGACGAGAACATAGGCTGTAACCTCTTCGACATCGGCCACAGCAACTTCTTTCATGACACGTCTCCAAAGACAAGAGAAACAAAAGAAAAAACGAACTTTTGGGACTTCATCAAGATAAAAAGTTTCTGCAGCAAAAACAAACAGTCATCAAAACAAAGAGGCAACCCACGCAATGGGAGAAGATATTTGCAAATGAAACTACAGATTAAAGGGTGGTATCCAGGGGCGCCTGGTCAGTTGTTAAGCTTCTGCCTTCGGCTCAGGGCGTGATCCCGGCGTTCTGGGATCGAGCTCCACATCAGGCTCCTCCACTGGGAGCCTCCTTCTTCCTCTCCCACTCCCCCTGCTTGTGTTCCCTCTCTCGCTGGCTGTCTCTCTCTGTCGAATAAATAAATAAAATCTTTAAAAAAAAATAAAAGGTGGTATCCAAGATCTATAAAGAACTTCTCAAACTCGATACACGAGAAACAAGTAATCAGATCAAAGAATGGGCAGAAAATATGAACAGACACTTTTCCAATGAAGACATACAAATGGCTAACAGACATATGAAAAAGTGTTCAAATCATTAGCCATTAGGGAAATTCAAATCAAAACCACATTGAGATACCACCTTTCGCCAGTTAGAATGGCAAAAATTGACAAGGCAAGAAACAACAGATGTTGGAGAGGATGTGGAGAAAGGGGAACCCTCTTACACTATTGGTGGGAATGCAAGCTGGTACAGCCACTTTGGAAAACAGCGTGGAGGTCCCTTAAAAAGTTAAAAATAGAGCTACCCTATGACCCAGGAAGTTCTTAATACCAAAGAAGGTGGGTATTGTCATCCTTGTTTCCACCAACACTGTTCCTGCCCCCACACGGCCTCCAGAGACTATTTTCTAAAACGCAAACTCTGATAATGATGTGACCGTGCTCGGGTTTGTCCGTTGCTGCTTGGCACTGTCAGTGGTGTTTCCCAAGCCTGGCTATTGGCCAGAATCAAATGAGGAACTTTAAAAGCCACATGTTAACTCAGTCTTACTGACTGGGATTTTGGTGGGGTGGGTTCAGCCCTTATCTGTACTCCGGAGAAGTGAGCCTGGGGTGTCCACCACAGTAGGCGTGAGTCTGGGGCCTGGTCAGAAGGCCAATGGTGGTTCTCACTCGGGCTGCTGACGGTAGTAAAGAGGGGATCCCTGCCCCTGACCTTGAAACAGCAAGGTAGTGCCAGAGCGTGAGATGAGGAGTCAGGCTAATAGTTTCTAGATATTCCACTTAGTATTCGTGTGATCCTGCTTAGTCAGCCGCCTTTTATAGAGAGAGTCTGTTCTTGGAGACCTTTTTCATTTAAAAAGTGCACAAAGACTACTTTTCTGGTGGGAACAAATAGAATGATTATTGTATGCACTTTCTCTAATACAACCTTTAACTCTCATACTTGCCAGAGTGCTCACTCTCTCTTTGATTCAGTACCACACACACATATATATTACAAGATGATTAGCGCAGTAAGATTAGTTAACACCTCCATCACCTTACGTAATTACTGTTTTGGGATTTGTGTGTGGTGATAATGTTGAAGATCTACTCTCTTAACAACTCTCGAGTATATATGATTAATTATAGTCACCATACTGTACGTTACCTCCTGGAACTTACTCATCTCATAACTGGAAGTTTGTATGCAACATCTCCCCATTTCCCCCACCCCTCAACCCCCACCAACCACCATTCTACTCTCTGTTTCTATGATTTTGTTTCTTTTTTAGATTCCACACACAAGTGAGAACACACAGTTATATGTCTTTCTCTGACTTCTTTTGCTTAGCAAAATGCCTTCAAGGTCCATGCATATTGTTGCAAATGGCAGGATTTCCTTCTTTCTCATGGCTAAATAATACCCTATTATTATACACCACACCACATCTTCTTTCTCCTTTGGTTCATCGATGGACACTTAAGTTGTTTCCATTTATTGGTTATTGTGAATAATACTGCAGTAAACACAGGGTGCAGCTAGCTCTTTGGGATAGTAATTTTATTTCCTTCTTCATATCCTCACCAACACTTGTTATTTTTCATCTTTCTGAGGCTAGCCATTCTGACAGGTCTGAGGTGATATCTCATTGTAGTTCTGATTTGCATTTCCCTGATGATGAGTGACATTGAGCATCTTTTTATGTGCCTGTTGGTCATCTGATGTCTTCTTTGGAAAAATGTCTATTCAGGTCCTTAGCTGGAATGGACCTGAAAGCTTCTGTCACTTTTCAGTGGAGAAAACTGAAGCACAGAAAGGCAACTTTCTCAGAATCACACAATTGCATAATGCCAGAAGCCAGGCCGTGGAATCCGGTCTTCTTTCTGCAAGCTTTGGTTTCTTTTCTTCCACGTCACCCTCCTCTCCATGGAGGTGAGGCCCCAGAGTGCTGACAGATCTGGGCAGCACACTCCTGAGAGCTCATGCATGTCACTGGCAAGACCTGGAACAGCTTTCAACACAAAGGTGGTTCCAGATTCTGGAGGAAATTTTCCATTTTTCTGCATTGTCTGGGTTAAACCACTGTGACAAATGACCTTATAGCATTGTCTACCTTTGCAAAACAAGTAGCAAGAAGTACTCTTAAGTATTAGGTGTTGATAACCACATCCAAACAAGATCCTGCAGATAACAGACATGGAGACTTTGGACCACAAGACTTTGAGCAGTTAATATTAACCATGTTTTCTGATCTATTGTTGTCTTTTAGCTTTTATTTTCAACCCTTTGCAGGCCAGAAGGTAAAAGATTAGGAGGTGTCTTACTATAGGCAATGCTGGGATTTGGTTTGAATTCCATCCCATATGTTTCTTTCTTTTCTTGTATGTTGGTATGTATGTTAAAGGGGCTTATTTACACTAATTCATTGACCCAAACCTTAGAGAAACTGTCTAAACATGATCATAAAACATTAAGATCCTCGTAAAACAAGAAGGCCACATCGGCAGTGCCTTCACCCAGACACATCACAGCACTGTCAGTGGAGACTTGGGAACCTCTGAGGACCTGCGGACACTCAGGAGCATACTTTGGGTTGTGCCTCCCGATGGTGGCAGAGGAAAGTGGATACCCCATGTATACTCATCCTTAACATTTGGAGTCCTTAACCTTTCCCCAAGTGAACCCAGGCCCCCCTTCCCCCAAAGGGTGAGAACCACCTCCTCCTGCAGATGGGCTTGGACACCAGCAACTTGAAAAATAGGACAATAAACACTGTATATAGATGCATAGGAAAAAAAATAAGTGGCTGAGACCTAGACAAATAATTTGTTTTTAAATGCGATGGTGACAGAGACGCTGCTGAAAAGTTCACAAATGTGCCCACCTGATTTCATCATCTCGTTTATATCCTGAATGAAGAGGTTCATGTTACTAAATTGGAAGTGAAAAAGTCAGTGAGAGTTTAAATTGGGCAGAGGTGCGGGATAGCAGCAAATTAAAAGATTGTCCTTTTCCTTGGCTCCACCCTTTGGTTAGCCCAACTGCAAAGTTAGTGTGGACTTCTGTCATCTTCTAAAATTCTACCTCTCTGTGGGTGCCTGTATTTCTGGAACACTCACCCAAAATAATAAGGTCGCCCTGTCTCCTCTGGTGTTGATTCTGGGTTGTTTGGGGACCCAACTTTTCCAAAGGAGTTGGTCTCCGGACTTTCTCGTAAAGGGTGAGTATAGATGTATTTAAAAGGGGGTGCTGTACCTTTAAATTCTGAAAGTGAACTTGGCTCAGGAAGGCCAGCAGTCAAGGTCCAGCCCCTAGAAGAGAGAATAGCTACAGATTCTCCATCCTTCAGTCTTTGCAGGGGGACGGCTGTGCCAGCCGGGCGGGCAGGCTCCTGGCAGCATGGCAGTGAAGCTCAGGGCCCTCCTGCTGGTCCTCGCGCTCAGCCTGGCGCAGCCAGCCGCTGCCGGCCGGAAGCTCCTGGTGTTTCTGCTGGATGGTTTTCGCTCAGACTACATCAGTGATGAGGCCCTGGAGTCCTTGCCTGGTTTCAAAGAGATCGTGAGCAGGGGAGTAAAAGTGGATTACTTGACCCCCGACTTTCCCAGTCTCTCTTACCCCAATTACTACACCCTAATGACTGGTGAGTACTGTGTCCTCTTCTGGGTGGGGTGGGCGGTGGGCTGGAGTCTAACAGGGAATAATTAGCTCCTGGCATTGAAGTCTGATTTAAATGTTCAGGTTTCCCTAGCCCTTTGGGACTCCAAAGTTCTTGGCTGAGACTTTTTTTTCACAGTAGTGTTGTTTCCCAAAAGTTGTCCCAAGGACCTGTTTTGGTGAGGAGAACAGAAAACTACATGAATAGATGGTGTTAAAAGTAGTTATTTGTTTCACAAATAAAAATTCTAGTTAACTCCGTACTAAGTTCAAGCTAAAAAGTCAACAGGTCTTCATGTGTTTGTACCAAATTCCTTCTGTCCCTTTGCTCTGCAGTCATCTGTCATCCTGGAGGTGTTTTGGCTTGTTTGTCAATGTGCTAGACTATGAAAATTGCACATGGGATTCCTGGACTGCATGGAGAGAATATGTATGTCATATCCTGAAGTGTTACTTAGCAAAGCCACTTGCCCCTCTTTTGCCTTCTTGGGCCAAGTAAAATGACGTGGAGAAGAAAAAAAAATGTTTTGTAGTTCAGATTCCCATCTTTAACTTTTAGTATCTGTTAAAACAAAACAAAACAAAAACCCTAGCCAACCCACAGTGTGCTTGGGTTTGGGAAGCTGATTTTTGCCTCAAAATTATCTTCATCAGGGATCGCCAGAACACCAAATGTGATTGCACAAACTCAGTCCTCTATCTGTGCAATCGAACGTACTTTCTGCTCTCACAGTTGGATTCCTGGGTTCTGGTTTGTTTTTTAGCTAACCTTTGTAAGGGCCAGCAAGAGGCTCTCAGAAAGAATTTAGCAAACTGTCCAGGGAGGCTGTTAAGAACGCACTGTTACTGCTGCTTATGCAGGACTTAGCTGCGTGCTCTGAGCACAGGGAAAACTCTCTAAATTATGTTAACAAGAAGGGGGTGAGAACTCTTATATCGTATTATGGCTCTCCACACCGAAGCAAACCCAAAGGAGTCTAGAAAGACAAATGGATATCTCTGACTTCACGTGCGGGTACTGGGTACATGTGTACATAAAAATGCCATAAAATTAAGGGGGGAAGATACTTTGGAGAATTAGAAATGAAAAAAAATCCAGACAGCACACAGGCAAGGAATTTATTTCCTTATTTTTTAACTTCCCCCAACAGACAAACAACCAGCCTCTGTAAGATCAAGAGGATGAACAAAAGTCCTCTCGTCCTCGCTTGGCATGCTTCTCCCCTTGCAGGGAGCCGGTTCGCAGGCTGCCGGGTCACACATAGATGTTATTGTGTGTCACAGCCTGACTTCAGTTCTGTCCCGGGAGTTTCACACACGCAGACCACCCCCACTCCAGTTGTCTTTCAGAGCCTTGCTGGGAGACCCAATTCATGAAGTGCCACGTGCAGTTTTCTCCATCCCAGTGGAAAATGAACAAAATCCATTTTAGAAAGCCAGGCTCCAATGAGGAAAAGGGGACCATTGCAGCCTCCACAGAGAAACCAAGCCAGTGGCATGGCCTTTTGTTCGTCAGACCCACATTTTTGATATTGGCACAAGGGATAATTGGCACCAAGTATCAGTCACACAGAGACACACCTTCTTCTCAGGCTAGGGGTGTGTTCCCTTGTGTACTCATGACGGAACAGCCCTTCCCGTGGTGATACAGTCAGTGCCCATGAGTGTCTGGCAAAGATGTCACCTTCACTGTCAAACTGAGGCTAGCCTGCAGAAGCCATAGAGCTCTATGTGTGTTCTGCCTCAATATTTCTAGATGATAAGACGTATTGTTTGAAAGCCTTACTTACGTTGGCTTTCCCACTTTTATAGAAGCAATGTTTTTTTAAAGATTTATTTATTTGAGAGAGGGCGAGAGCATGAGCAGGAGGGGCAGAGGGAGAAGGGGAGAGACTCTCAAGCAGACTCCACACTAAGCACAGACCTCCAAGTGGGACTTGATCTCATGACCCTGAGATCACCACCTGAGCTGAAACCAAGAGTCGGATGCCTAACCAACTGCACCACCCGGGCGCCCCTTTGGAAGCAATATTGTACACAGAATGTGTCTAGCTAGGCCCATGTTCACACGCACGTGTCTTTGGGTTTGTCTCATACCTACTGAGTGAACGTATGGCTTAGAGCAGGACTGGGGGCCAGGAGGTGCCAGGCCATGAAGCTGCTATCATCTCCACTGCCCTGGAACAGACTCGGGGCTACATTTAGACTATTCCTCCCAATCGCCATGCTTAGTTTTCCACCTGATGTTGAAAAATTCCTCTGTTTTCATTTAAGGAAGGATATAGCCGTTGGGAATTGTACTTAAACATATGGTTTGAGCATTTGAGCATTTTATGAATCGACAAAAGATCCTTTTGGTACTAAAAGATATACTGTTATAAGGTTCATCAGAATTCCTAAGAGAGACTATGATCTCACCTCATTACAAGAATTACTGCCCACAAGACATAAAGCCTTTGGTGTTCTTATCTTTGCATAATGAAGAATATTAGGTTATTGGCCTTGGAGCTGGAAAAACTTGGTTGAAGTCCTCTCGGGGTCAGTATGGTGCTGACGACTTCGGGTAGCCCAGTGCACTGCCCTGAGCCTGTTCCCTCAGCTTCCAGGTCCCAAGTCAGGCCAAAAATCAGTAACACTTCAGGATATGACATACAAATTCTCTGGCCTGCTCCCAGATGCAGGCATGAAAATAAGCAGTGCATAGGGAATTAGAAAAAGTTAGGACTGGCAACTCTTGGGAGGCTGAAATACAAGAAATGAAGCAAATGACTGAAATTCTAGAGAGGAGAATTTTTGGGGAATTCACATGGTTGGTGATGGGAATGAACAGTCACAGGTTGCTTAAGGAACCTGGGAAATCTTCTAGCCCAGTCACTGACATGAAGCCCCTGTGGCTGACTTTTTTTCTCCTTCAAAATATGTTCTGGTATCAGGACAAATGTGAACAAAATCCCAAAAGTGATCAAGAAGATCCATCAAACAATTGATTGCTGGGGATACACAGAATCTTAAAATAGGGCCTTTCATCCAGGGAGCCCACAGTCAAGTTGAGGCGAGACATATCAGGTACCTACTAATACTCTAAGATGAATGAAAAGGACTGAATTGTTTCCATCTAAAATGTATGTATTGAAGTCCCAACCCCTAGTAGCTCAGAATGTAATGTATGTAAAGATACAGTCTTTAAAGAGGTGAGTAAGTTGAAGTGAGGCTGTTAGAGAGGGCCCAGCCCAGTCTGACTGATTTCCTTTCAAAAGAGGGAGAGACACCAGGAATAAATGTCCTCAGAGAAAAAGCCATGTGAGGACACAGTGAGAAGGCACCTTCTGCAAGCCAAGGAGAGAGGGCCTCACCAGGAACCAAACCTTCGAGCACCTTGACCTTGGATTTTCAGCCTCCAGAACTGTTGTTTGGCTACCCAGTCTGTCCTGTTTTCTTACTCATCTCCAGCAAATGAATACACAAAGGACCTGAAAGTCCTTTCCCTTTTTTTTTTTTTAAGATGTTATTTATTTATTCGAGAGAGAGAGAGAGAGAGAATGAGAGGGAGAGAGAGAGAGCACGAAGGGGCAGGGTCAGAGGGAGAAGCAGACTCCCTGCTGAGCAGGGAGCCTGATGCGAGACTCAGTCCTGGGACTCCAGGATCATAACTTGAGCTGAAGGCAGTTGCTTACCCAACTGAGCCGCCAGCTGTCCCCTGAGGGTGCTTTCCTGATATGCCCCTGGAGACCGGAAGGGAGGAGAGAGTTCTTCCAGTTGTAGCATGTGAAGCATTTTGAAGGAGGTGGGCTTTGAGCTGGAATAGAGAGCCCCAAGCATGGCACGTATGTCATTATATCTAACTTGATGCATCAGCTCTCTTTCTGAAGAGCTGTGTGTGGATCAAATTAATTTTAGTTAAAACACAACCACAGTGTAAACACAACCACTGCTCTGCTTTCTGTTTCATTTTTAAAAATTTTTTTAAAAAGATTTTATTTATTTGAGAGAGAGAGAGTGGGGGAGTGGAGCAGAGGCAGAAGGAGAAGCAGACTCCCCGCTGAGCGGGGATCCTGACGCAGGACTCAGTCCCAGGACCCTGGGACCGTGAGTTGAGCCGAAGGCAGATGCTTAACCTACTGAGCCACCCAGGCGTCCCTGCTTTCTGTTTTAATCTCTTACTGTTGATCTTGTTGTAAAGATCTCTCTCTGAGGTAGATCCGCATTTAAGTAAGGTTTAACACAAAATCCATGGAAGAAAAGCAATGATTTGTTCAATCCAGATCATGGGTAAGAGAAAATGAAAATGTTGGATATTTTTGAGGAAGTATAACTTAGCATCATTTTGTCAAGGCCAATGGCAACATTTGTTTGAAATTCTTGAATACTTCTGATCAAGCATTTGGGGAAAGTGGTCCAGAAATGTCCTGAGTAGCAGGGAAGCTGGTCTAGAATTTAATCTTTACTGAAGATAATCTACCAAGAGACAAACATATGCTGAAACTAGTTCGTTCTGCAGTATGTTATTATCAGTTCAACATTTAAACACTTGTAAGTAAAATACAGGGAGTTTGGGTGCCTTGCTCCCAAAGAATGTCAGGACCAAAGAATGTCAGGACCAGGACCGAGATTGGAGGGCAGGTGTCAGAGACCAGGTTCTCACACAGCAATTAGCAGGGCTCTGACCCCAGTCCTGGAGTGCCCAGGAGGTCATGCATCAGACCTGGGACCTGGGGACAGAAGTCCCCCCAAGACCAGTCTGGGAGTAAATAAGAGTCTGAATAAAGGTGCTTTATCAATCTTCTACTGGCATCAAAGCAAAACCAAGGGTGTTAACCATTAGAATTAATATTTGTGCGAATCTATTTCCTGTTGCACTCCTAGAAATTACATGGAAACAAATTCTTCCCAGATATCAAGGATCCAACATTCTGGAGTAAGAGATTGCAGGGTAAGGTACGCTTTTCCCTGCTTTTGCGAAAATAGCTGATTTAAATTAAAGCCGGCTGTCACTTGGACCAAAAGAAATCAGTGCAGAAAGTACTTGAGAAATCACGTTTTGAACAAAGCCCACCTGCTCAGTCTTCTGGAGAATTCAGGTTTTACCTGGTGGGCTGCCTTCGAACCCCTGCACCCCCACAGCACAAGCAGTGTGGATGCAGCCTCCAGAGCCCTCCCCCTTCCCCTCCCGCAAAGTCAGCATCTGCTCAGGGACATTCACCCCAGCATCTTAGCTTCCCTCGATTTAGAAGCCGCCTTGAATGCATGATATCTGGTATGCCCTCTGCTTTTTCTCTCCTTCTCTCTTGTACAAAACCCAATTCCACTTTTCATGTTCACCAAAGACCTCCTGTGGTCAAGTGTCAATCCTTAGGCTTCGATTTCCGGCCCAGAAACAGTGCTGGGCTGGGCCCTGCTTCTCCTTCCTGACAGCTCTCTCGGTTTCCTCTGGTTTTGCCGACCGCTGCTTGGTCCCTTCTGCTGTTCCTCCACATCTTCCTTACCTCGCTTTCTCTGACAGCCCGAGAGGGCTGTCCTTTCCACGTGGATGGCAAAGCCTGTGCTCCTCCTACCTCCAGCCCTAGAGTCCACACCCTCTGTTGCCCAGAGCTCCCTAACAGCCCCTGCTCCCTCCACCCCTCTGTCCTACCTTCTCTGTGTCTCCACAGACAACCAGAGTCGTCCTTTTGCAGCGTGCATCTGATCGTGCCGCTCCTCCATTCAGAGCCTCCCATAGATTCTGCTTTCGCTCCAGGTAAAACCTGGAGTTCTTTGAGAACTGGCCCATGTGGCCATCCCATCCCTTTCTGGTCTCATTCCTGACCCTCCTCCTCTTGCTGTCTCACCTGTTCCAGGCAGGTGGCCACCTCCAGCCGCTTCAGCTTGCTGTTTCAATTTGGCTGGAATGCTTTTCCCTAGAAAGAACCGAGGTTTGCTCCACTTCTTTTTTCAGATTTCTTTCCCAAAGTCACTGCAGTGATCTGCCTTCCCTGCCCACTACCTGACAAGCCTACGTGACTCCATCATTTTCTCCTTTCTCCCTCTCCTTATTTTTCATCTCTGCACCACGGATTATTTATTCTGCCTTCTTCAAAGAAAATTTATTTTTGTGAAGTGGTATGATAGTAATGAAAATATTCAGAGTTTCCGGGAACTTGTCAATTATTATTTTGGTTCTAGATAACTCCTAAACTAATAAGAAGGGGGAAAAACCCCTCTGAAATTATGCTTTGCTTTATGAAGGCAATTAACAGCCATTTAGGAGAACTGATTACTAGTTATGTCTAATAATCTTATGTGTCTTAAAACAGTCATCAATTTTGTTTTAAATTTTGACTATAAGGTTGGAGGCAGCAAGAGGGTGGAAAAGAGAGTCACCACAAGGAGGCGGCTGTGCCAAAGTAGGAGATCAAAGGCCTGGGGCATTGGGAGGAGTTTTAACCAGAAAACTAGTCGTCACCATGACCCAAGAAGAGAACCTGATTCTCGCCAAGATCGCTGAAGCCAAGAAAGCAGAGGCAACAGCAAAGCTCGAACAAGGCAAATGGTTCAGAACCACTTGAACATCTCTGAGAGGACAGTGAAGGCCAAGTTTCGTGTCATCCTGGCTGTCAGACCCTGGGTCAGGTCCGGCAAGTTAAAGGACTGGCAGGGCCATCCTTACGTTCTGAGCCCCCATCCCAGATCGTTTAAGTGGCCAGGCTGGGAACGCAGGTATCATGAGAGGCTCTGTAGACATTTGAAAACATGAGATAGCATTGTAGGCTGTATCGTGTCCCCCTGACCCTGCCAATTTATATCTTGAAGTCCTAACCCCCAATGCCTCATTTGGAGATGAGTGTCTTAAAAAGGTAATTAAGTTAAAATGGGGTCAGTAAGGTGGGCCATAATCCAATATGGTCGATGTCCTTGCAAGAAGAGATTAGGACACAGGTGGGCACAGAGGGAAGCCCGTTTGAAGACACAGGGAGAAGACAGCAGTCTACAGGCCAAGAAGAAAGGTTTTAGAAAAGGCCAACTCTGATGACACCTTGATATCAGATGTCTAGCCCCAGAGTTGTGAAAAATAAATTTCTGTTGTGTAAGCCACCTGGTGTGTGGTACTCTGTTATGACAGCTCTTGGAAACAAATACAGTCAGGAGGGTGACACAAGTCTGCCGACGGAGGAGTGAGGTATTTTTAGACAGACCTCTTCTATCCCCCATTTACTGGGAGTTTCTGGTGGTTTCCGCCCCAAAATTGAGTTAGTCATGGTGTATTGATTTCCTAGGGCTGCTGTAACAAATGATAACAAACTGGGTGGCTTAAAACACAGGAATTTTTTCCTTCACAGTTCTGGAGGCTGGTGATCGGAAATCAAGGTGTTGGCAGAGCCATGCTGTCTTGGGAGACTCCAGGGGAGAATCTCCGCCATGCTTTTCTCTTAGCTTCTGGTGTTGCCAGCAATCCTTGGTCTTCCCTGCCCTGCAGAGGCACTGATGTCTCCCTCTGGTCTCTGCCTCTGTTGTCTCCTGGTGTTCTCCCTGTGTGTCTCCATGTCTCTTCTCTTCTTACAAGGACACCAGTTATACTGGATTAGGGCCCATCCTAATGATAGAACTTCAGCATGTTTGGGGGGACACAATTCAACCCCTATCACGTGGTGGAATGGAAAGAGCTGTGAATTTGTTGCAGAAGACCTGATTTCATCTATTCTGTCACCTCTTAACTTTCAGAGTTTGAACAAGTTCTTTTGAGTTTGAACATTATCTGTCAGTAGAATGGAGAAAGGAAAAGTAACCCAGCAGGCTTGTTGGAGGACAGAACAGGACACCTCGTGTAAAGCCACCATTATAAAAACTGTACCTATCACACACTTTATCACTAAGATCAGGCTAAATTATGTTGTAATAACAAGCTGTATCAGAGGCTTACAACCAAGGTTTATCCCTCACTCATGTACATGGACTTTAAGGATTCACTCTGCCCCATTTCCTCTTCATTTTGAGACCCAGGCTGAAAAAGCAACTTCTACATGAGACGTGCTGCTCATGTGGCTAAGGGAGAGAGGGAACATGGCAGAATGACATGGTAATGCTTAGAACCTCTGCTCAAGGCGGCACAAGCCACATCCACTCGTTCCACTGGCCGGTGGGTCAGGGGTGCATAATCCTCTCACAGTGGGGGCAGGAATTGTCCTGAGCATTAATGCAGTGTATCACACACACTGAACGGGTATTCATTGCATCTTATAGGAAGCTTGTGGGTCTTTCTGAGAAGGAATGGCATAGAGTGCCTGCAATGCAGGGGAGGCAAGTATTATTGGGAGTTACAGTGGGCTTGAACTTTTTCATTTCGTTCCAGTAGAACTAAACATTGAAAGATAAGTGGAAAGATTTTTAGCAGAAGTATTTTGAGCCAGATCTTAAGAGAAAAAAAAAGAAATCTATGAAGTCTGCCAGATGTGAGGGCCACAGCACAAGCAAATCAGAGAAGCAGAACAAGGCAGGTGAAGGAACACTAAACCCATTCACCACTTGGGTGTGTGTTGAAGGACTAGAGAGATGAATTTGAAAAAAAAAAAAAAGACACGTAGTTGATGGAAGTCTTTGAAAGCTGAATTGAAAATAACCCAGTAAACTCCTCCTTTCTTTCTCTTCCACGTCAAATGTTCAAGCATCTGTTCTTCGTGATGGGCTGTAAGTAAGGAGGTGAACTTGAAGAGCAGCTCGGAGGCAGCACTTGCTGAGGCTGCCAGGGCACTGAAAGGGGAGGAGGAAGTAAGAGGAAGGGAGCCTGAACCAAGTCCAAGACCGGGAGGTGTTCAGACTCTGGGGCTCCTGTGAGCAGAGACCAGAGACAGGAAAGTTTGGAGGCCTGTATGTTTGGGGAAGTATATTTTATCAGAATAGATTTCGAGTGGGAGTAGGGTCTTCACCTGGAATTGGCCCTTTAGGGGATCAGAGACAGAGTTCCAGAAACATGTGGAGTAACCATGTGGGTAAAAGAGAGAAATTGCTCCTGTGGATCCCAGGGGACTCCCAGAGAGTGGACTTCTTATCTCTCTGTGTGCCCCAAGCTGGTGGAGGCTGTTTCTCGCAGAGGCACAGTTAAATCTGTCTTCCCATCTGCATGAACTTGGTCTACATTTTGTCACTTGCTTCCCAAGGACACCTAACATATCTTTCTAAGGGGTCCCGATCATGCTGCCTCAGGAAGCAGGCTGGCTGGGTAAAGTACGGGACGACAAAAGCGGGGCGAGCAGTAACCGGCTCATGGCCAGAGAAAGAAGTGTGTCCCAGGAATTTACAAAAATAATCTTTCCTGACACGTCATTATTTAAGCTCCCATCAGCAGACCTCTCTACAGCGAAGTGCCACTTTTCAAAAAGTCTGTTTCTCTTGGCTTCCGTGGTGATGAGAGGGCGTTCTTGTTATATGGCATTCAGCCGCTGGAACCTGACTCCCTGAAGAAGGGAATGGTTAGGACCATGGGTAAAGCTTAAAAATGTGATGAAAGCTTTTGATTATAATAACAGCAAACCCTTTTCCAGAAGGTTCACCCGCACAGTCCTCAAACCATGGCTGCTCTCCCCTCCCTCTTCCCCTCCCCCCAGTGTTGATTGATAAGACCTTATTTCTCCTGCCAAGGCTTCTGGGAGTTTGGTTGAAACACGCTGCTCTCAGTACCTGCTTCATCATGAATGATATGCCAAAAATGGGTTAAAGGACATTTAAAATTATTTTGGAGGGAGCCTGAGTCAGCGTGCTAACATTTATTTCAGAGACACTTTAAACAGCACATACTCAAGTTTCAGAGTCCCCTTCCATGAATAGCACCATTGTGTCCACCATCCTCCAGGCGAGGACCTGGGGCAGGTCTGGGGCTCCCCTAGCTCCTGTGTGTAGCATTTGGCTCTCGTTGGATGTTGTGCTTGATCGTAACCTAGTGCTACCTTCAGCCATTTCCATCCCAGGGACCAAGGGTCTGGCAGACAGGTCATGAAACCATGGGGAGCAGTCTCATTTGGACCAAGGGCTGCTCAGGCTGGGATCATAAACAAACGTATATCCGAGGTTACTGCAGATATTTTACCCCTCGATGAATAACTTGCCCTGGGTGCCTGCCTTCTGTGGTCGCCAGGTGTGCAGCGGGAGGACAAGTGGGGTCGCCGTGAGAATGCATGCGCATGTCTGCAGCAGAGTGTCTTAGCCTGGGTGCTGGGGCCACAAACGGATTGCACGTGTGCCCAGGGGCCCTGTCCCCTGCCCGGTCACCTGGGGATGAACAGCCTTGTGTGTTCATCCCATGTTGTCCAACCCAAATGTCTGATGTGAAGCAGGTTGGGAAGCGCTGGTAGACCAGAGAGAGCACAGAAGGGAGGGCAGGGTGCCAGGTTCTTCTCCTGACTCTGCCAGGACCTGCTGGGGCATCGGATGTCATATCATCTTCCTAGTCCTGAGTTCCCACGGCTTTAAGATGGGAGGCCTGGGAAAGAGGAGCCCTGGGGTTAACTGTGCATTTAGTAATGCCAGATATATGCTGGGAATGTTCTAAGTGCTCTGTTCTAGGTGCTGGGAATAGTCATGAGGCTCAAAGGAGATTCTCAGGGGCCATGGTTGGACAGAGGGAAAGGGTGATCGGATGGGGTTTTCGATGACATTCTGCATCCTTCTGTTAGTGAGTCCCCTTTGACCTCTTTTACGCATTTGAAGAAAGTAGTCTGTAGTTCACCCCACAGGCTGCCGATGGCCCTGGACAAGGACCCTGGCCTGAGGGGAGGGCGAGAGGCAGCAGATGGTGGTGCCCACATCTAGGGATAGAGTGGGTAAGCCACCCATAGAGTTTGCCTCAGGGGTCCTTGGGCCTTGGCTCTTCTTCCAGATTCTGCACACAAGGCAAATAAATCAGCCCACTGGCTCTGCAGCCTGTCTAGTTTTCCCTGAAAAATTATCTGTGTGTATAAGGATTTGGCTTTCTCAGGTGGGCTTGAGAAAACATTCTGCTTTAATGGTTGAAGGCAAAAACCTTAAACATTGGTGTTTGGGAGAAAACCTCAAATATTGGGCTTCTAGTCATTCACTGGTGGACTACAGGCCCAGCCTCGAACATGTTCCCCACCCGCACCAGCCCTGCCCCTGTAGGGGGTACAGGTAATGAAAGCCTATTAAAGGATTGTCCCGCCAGGGCCACCCTCACTGGCCCTGTGACTCCCTTTCTGGGCTTTGGTGTGTTCTCCTTGGTAAAGGAGGTGGACCCTCTCTAGGGTACACCCCTGACTTGCAAGACAACCCAGCAAGAGTGCACCAAAGAGGGCAGATGTGGGGCCAGACCACGTCAGGCCATGAGGGTACCTCAGAGAAGTCACCAGGGTCCACACTTCTGAAAAAGGCCCCAAGCCACTCACCCTGAGATGTTGCCAGCAGCCAGTTCATGTACTGGATGTGACTGGTCAGTTACTTTAAAAACTTTCCACACATGTTCTCCCAGCCTCTGGTCACAAACACTCTCTCCCACCCTCTGTCTGGCCTGGCCCTACCAGGAGCCAGGAGGCACAAGCAGCCCCTGCTGGGAGACACCCCCATTCAAGGTCATCAGGGCCCAGCCAAAGATTTTTGCCAATTGGAGGAAAAACATAAGAAACTAGAACCGTGGTTCCCTCTTAGAGATAGATGAGAGACGAAGAGGGGAGGGGACATCTTATTGCCTGTCTTTTGAACAATATGATTTCTCTATTCAAAATATTGAATTAAGCTCATCTCTAGTTGAGTAAGCCGACATTTTAATTTAACATCGATAAAGCCCCCTGTTTTACTTCAGTCTGCTGTAACAAAGGACCATAGGTTAGGTGGCTTACAAACGATAGAAATTTATTTTTCACAGTTCTGGGGGCTGGAAGTCTGTGATCAGCATGCCAGTGTGGTCTGGTTCTGGCGAGGGTGCTGTTCTGGGTTGCAAATGACCATTTTCTCATTGCCTCACATGGCAGAAAGAGGGTGAGAGAGTTCTCTGGGGTCCCTTTTATAAAGGCACTAATCCCATTCATGAGAGCTCCATCCTCATGACCTAAGCACCTGCCAAAGGCTCAGCCTGTTAATAACATCACACTGGAAATGAGACTTGAATATATAAGTTTTTCAGGGAGACAAACATTTGGTCCGTTGCACTGCCCTTGTGACTTCGAGAAATATATTCACACTAAAAGAGGTTTTTTTAAGAAGATGTTTACCAACCTAGTGGGCATAAAGCAGTTTTTTGTGGTTTGGTTTGGTTTTTTTTTCAGTCTGTATTGCAGGCTTGTGAACAACAGCCAGCCAGGGCTCAGGAGACCCCTGGTGAAGGCCGCTATCATCATCCTTCATGGAACACTGTCACCTCAGGGGAGCTGCCGCTGCCCCTCTGAGAAGCAGGACAAAAGATCCTCTCTCAGGCCCCACCTTGTTTCTAGCCTCTGAAGGCCTTCCGCTCCCCAGGTGGGTCCCTGGAGCTACCCCTGCAGACCAAACCAGTCCACGCAGCAAGCCATCCTGCTTTTGGTCTGCGCTTGCTCAAGGGCAGTGGAGTGTTAGCAGTCTCTGCATCCGGCCCAGTGCTTGCTCAGAAGAGACCCTTGATTCATGTTTGTCAGACCTTGCTGGTTCAGCCAGTAACCGGACTTCGTCCAGCCCTGTGGTGGAAGCCTTATGTTATCTATCTTTTTTGTAGACTCTGGAGTTTTGTTGCTGAACCTCATCTACCAAGATTCCCCTGTTCTTTAACAAACCACGGGTGCCTTCATACACCTGTGGTGAGCTCGCTGGATTCTGGAGTCCTTCTGGCCATAGGAATCCATAGGCTTCTCAGTTCCTGCTTCACCTTCACACTGGATGGCTTCTCCTGCCCCGGGGGCCCATAGAACACCATTGCTACTTTTAGCCTGTCATCCGGGATTCCCCAGCACCCAGGGCTGTCCTCCTTCGTGCTGGGCTCTGTGGGTGGATCTGATTCCATGTTCCTGTTACTCCCAGTCTAGCCTCTTCCCCTGCAGCTAAGCCAGCTGGCCTCGTCCCAAACCATGACACCCCTCCCTGTACGTTCAGGGTACATTTTAGCATGCATTCGTCAGTGTAAAATATAACATTAAAACTATGTGAATGAGCTTGGGAGTATGTAACAAAACCCACTGTATCCCAATCCAGAATTTCCCCCAGAGGCATCCAGAATTACAACATGTAAAAAGCAGAAGCAGCCTTAGAAACGCTAGCGCATTTATTTGTCTCATTATGCAGCACAGACCCAGACCCTAAGATTCAGACCCAGCAGCTAGGTAGGGGCAGAGCCTGACCAAGCACAGGGCTCCGAGGCCAGCTGGGGTCTGGCATCCCTCAAATGCACAGGGACAGAAGCCCAGGTGTCCTTTGCAACCCTTCCTGCCTGTTTGCCATTGGGCTGCTTTGCCTGAGCTCTCAGCACTTCTCTGGACCCACCACTCTGTCACAGCGGCGCTTCCCTGCCTGGGTGCCTCTTGCTTATTTCTCACCCTTATTAACCTCTCCCAGGATGCATAAGCTGAAATGGAATGAGATTCAAAGAAGCTTTCTGTGAGATTTCATCAAGGATCTGATCAAAGAGGAGGTGGAACCACCTAGAAGACTGGGGGTGGTGTTTGGACGCAGCTCAGCCATCCTCCCCACTTCCCTCCCTACTTACAGATGAGCATTGAAGGCTGGCTGCTATCCTTTAAGCTCCTTATAACCTCCCCAAGTTCTGATGGAGCAGATAAGAAAATCACATTCCAAAGGACTCACCCTCAGACCGTGTCAGCCTGTACCTCAACATCTAGCTAAAAGCTAAAATAATCAGATAAAAAAAAAAAAGACTATATTGACCGAATCCCAAGCATCTGTTTGTTCTTTTGAAATGAGTAGCCAGCTGTGTGGGTGTCTTGAAAATTCACCTCAGGAGGTTCCCTCAGTGGACATCAGATTAGTTTCTACCCTTCAGGGTCCTGTTGGCCAGTTGTGAAATCCCCATTGGAATGGAATTTTGGAGAATGATCTCTTCACCTCTCCCTTGTCACCTCCCTATTTTTGTTGGAGGCCTTTCTGGGAACTCTCAGTCCTTCCCTTTGCTTATACTAATAACTTCTGGAAGGATTCTGCTCCCATCCTCCCTGGAACCCCTAAGCCTCCACTCCAGCCCAGATGCCAGCTTCCCTCTACCTATCTTTCTCTTTTAAGCCAAAATAAGAGGTCTGTTCTCTAAAAGGCCTTGATCCACAGACAGTAAGCTTTCAGAGCTGGGTGGTGCTTTGAGATCTATTTGCTAGGTCCTTTACTGCTTACTATCTGAACCACAGAATTTGGTAACTAACTGCAACAACATACAGTGTCGACATATGTGCATACAATACATCCTATATGAATACTCTCTGTGTGAGAATATATTGGACATTTACTATTCTAAATAAGTTGCTGTTCTAAAGATGACCAGGACATGGCCTCTGTCTTGGATGAACTTGCAATTAAGCTGGAGCAACTAAATATGTGTTGAAATAAATATAATCACAGGACAAAATAGAATCAGCACAGGAGATACAGAGACCATTTCTGAGAGTGTGTGGTGAAGAGGAAAAGCTTGCTGAGGTGCTGATATTTAAGTAAAGCCTGAAGGATTTGGATAGGTTGAAACTTGGAGGAAGGGCCTTAAGGGTGGACAGTCTTACGCAAGTCAGGGGGCAGAGGTGGGAACGATGAGGACCATGAAGAGAGCAGGATTGGGCTTTGAGACACTTACTATAACATTACTGAGCAGTGCGTGTCTGAGGGAGGCCAGCCAGGTCTGAGGTGAGAACTCACCTGGGAGTCAGGTCCTCAGAAGCAGAATGAGCCTGGGGTCAAGGATTTGCTAGGCTCTGTGGAGAGGGAATGGGCAAGACTGGTTGGATGTGGGGGATCAGAGAAAAAAAAGTCTCAGTATCAGACAAGAATTCAAGCGAGTCTTATGGTAATGTTAATGAATTAATCTGTGTGTAAAGTGGATCCACGTTCACAATCTTGAATGTGTAAGAAACAGTGCATGTCTTTATTTTCCTTTTTTTTTTTTAAAGATTTTATTTATTTGACAGAGAGAGACATAGGGAGAGAGGAACTTATAAGCAGGGGGAGTGGGAGAGGGAGAAGCAGGCTTCCCACTGAGCAGGGAGCCCAATGCGGGGCTCAATCCCAGGATCCTGGGATCATGACCTGAGCTGAAGGCAGACACTTAACAACTGAGCCACCCAGGCGCCCCTGTCTTTATTTTCTTTAAAAAAAAAAAAATCTACGCAAGTGATGAATCACTAAATTCTACTCCTGAAAACAATATCACATTATATGTTAACTAACTAGAATTTTTTTTTAAATTTGAAAAAAAATAAAAATAAAACATAGAAATTTACAGTTTAACCCCAAAATAAGTAGACCTCCAATGTCTGACCACCCCCCCCAAATCTAAATCTATGGGTGAATCTGAAAACATGCTAAGTCAAATAAGCCATACACAAAAGGACAAATATTAGATGACTCCACTTTTGTGAGGTACCTAGGGTAGTCAGATTCATAGAGACAGGAAGTAGAATGGTGGTAACCAGGGGCTGGGAGGATTGGGAAGTTAGTGTTTAATAGGACAGAGTTTCAGTTTGGAATAAGAACAGTTCTGGAGGTGAGCAATGGTGACGGCTGCACAACAGCATGAATGTACTTAGTGCTACTGAATATACACTGAAAAATGGTTAAAATGGTGACTTTTATATTATGTGTATTTTACCACAACTAAAAAAAAAATCCTAAATCTGACTTTGACTCCCATCCCACTGGGCTCAGTGGAAATTCAATCTCAGTCACTGCTGGGTGGGGAGTGGGGTGACTTTTCTTCCTCATCTAGGGTTATGCAAAGGCCCTGGGTCATATATATTCCTGAGGCATTGAGGAGAGCAGTCCTTGTCATTGGTCCACCCTGGTTCCCACAAAATGCTCACTTGTCAATCCATGTGACTCCAGAGACCAGGCTCTGCTGCTTTGAGCTGGAAAACCTTGTACCTTGACTCCAGCCTCCTCTGTTGTGTCCTCTCCATGGAGTTCTGCCACCAAGCAGTGCATCATTTTCTGCTCTCATTGGATCAGTAAATCCTTCTTATCTCTCCCTGGTCTGGAGGAAAAATTTCCACCAGGACTAGTTTCATGAGTGTGTTACCTATGCAGTCACACTGGGCCTCATGCTTATAGGGACCCCGTGCTTGCTTTCATGCTCTGCTGTCACCATTTTGAAATTCTTAATAATTTATGAACAAGGATCCCACATTGTCATGTTGCACTAGGTCTTGCAAATTATGTAGCCCATCCTGCCTTTCTCTCTTCCTTGCTTCCCTCAAAGGCAAATATGCCTTCCGTCTTCCTCTCCCCTTCAGAGACATGTTCACAGTGTGTTCAGATGAGCTCAATTTGAGATGATAAAGTGTCCCAAAGGAAAGAGTGTGTCCAGCAGGCAATATCAGCTGTTGTTCCAGAAACACAGACCACTCCAAAGACAGAAGGGGCTGGATGCCTGCTTGAAACACAATAGAGGAAAATATATAAGAAGAGAAAGGCTAGTTCATATTTCAGTAAAATATCTCAGTGCAGTAACTAAATCAGTGGTTTATATTCTCATACTTTGGACACTTGCAAGATATCTGAGTGGTGATGTCTTTACCAGTCATGATGGTTTAGAGATAAAGATTTCAGAGTTGTCCTCAGAGAGGTGAGAAATTATATGAGTAGATGAGGCCCCTTGGGAGGATTATGGCAAGAGAAGAAAAAGAGGTCAAGATGAAACCTTGAGGGACCTTGCTTACATTTAGGGAGCAGGGTGGAGGAGAAGAAAGAAGAAGAAGAAGAAAGGAGACGAGAAGTACAGACCTATCACAGACCATTCTAGCAAAAACCCAAAATGAAAAACAGCAGGAGTCAAACAGGATTAAAGTAACCAAGAAAAAAGATTTTTCAACAGGAGACAGAATTATCATACAGAAGATTTAAGGAAAAGAAGAAACAAAAAGTCATTAGATTAGGGGACTTGCACAAAGCAGCAGGGTTTGGAGACCAGTAGGGAGATGGAAAGGAGGAACAATGCTTTGTAGATGAATTCTGTATTTGGAGGACTGGGGGGCTGGTGTTTGCCTGTGTCACCGGGAATGTGGAGGGACTAACCTAGTCACGATATGCTGGTGGAGGATCTAACCTAGTCTTGATATGCTGGTTTATGGGTCTATAAAGTTGTGATCTCAACTGATCTTTTAAAATTATTATTGCAGTTTTATTGAGGTATACTTTACATGCCATAAAATCCATCCATTTATAGTGTACAGTTCAATGATTTTTAGTATATTTACAGAGGTGTGCAACTATCATGACAATATAATTTTCGAGTATTTCCATCACCCCACCACAAAACCTTGTACCCTGTGGTTGCTCCTCATTCCCGTGTCTAGCAACCACATTAGGCAACCACTAATCTAACTTATTTCTCTAAAGATTAGCTTTTTCTGGACATTTTATATAAATCGAACCATAGGATATGTGTTTTTTTGCATCTGGCTTCTTTCACTACTCATAATGATTTTGAGGTTCGTCCACATTGAATCGATACCTCACTCCTTTCCCCCGGCAAGGAGTAATCCATGATACAGCTAGACCACGTTGCGTTTACCCATTCGCCAGCTGACGAACATTTGGATTGTTTCCATTTTTCGGCTGTTGTGAATAATGCTGCTACAGACATTTGTGTACAGAGTCTTCATGTAGACATATGTTGTCATTTCTTCTGGGTAGGTACTTAGGAGTAGAATGGCTGAGTCATATGGGAATTCTATGTTTAACATTTTGAGAAACTGCCAAACTGGCTTTCAAAATGGCTGCATGACTTTACATTCCCACCAGCAATGTAGGAGGGGTCCCATTTCTCTACAACCTCAGTAACACTTGTCATTGTCTTTTTCCATTATTGCCATTCTAGTGGGTGAGAAGCAGTATTTTGTTGTGGTTTTGAGCTGCATTTCCCTAATGACTAATGATGCTTGACATAACACACTTAGTGGCTATTTGGTAACTTCTCGGGAGGAATGTCTATTCAAATTATATTATCCCTTTTTAAAAATTGGGTTATCTGTTTCTATTATTCGTTGTAAGAATTTTTCATACATTTTGGATATACGTTTCTTTGAGGAAATGTGACCTGCAAATATTTTTCTCTTAGGAGTTGGGCTGTTTCACTTTCCTAATGGAGTGGCTTCAAGTGTAAAAGCATTTAATGAAGTTTTATTCATTAATTTTTTGCTTTTGTCACTTGTACTTTTTGTGTCATATGTAAGAAGTAGCTGCTTAAGCCAACATCATGAAGATTTACTCTTGTGTTTTCTTTTAAGAGTTTTGTACTTTCAGCCCTTACATTTAGATCTGTGATGATTTTGAGCTAAGCTTCGTGTATCCTGTGAGGTAGTCACCCAGCACCATTTGTCAGAAGAGTATTCCTTTCCTACTGAATTTTCTTGACACTTCTGTTGAAAAGCAACTGACCATAAATGTTAGAGTTTATTCCTGGGCTCTCCATTTTATTCCATATGTCCCTCCTTATGCCAGGACCATACTGTCATGATTACTTGGCTTTGCAGTAAGTTTTGAAATCAGGATGTGATTTTTTCCCCTCTGACTTTGTGCT
>NC_048235.1:12900572-12938845 GCF_002007445.2 Ailuropoda melanoleuca | reverse complement strand
ATCACTCAATCCTCATAAAACCCCGTTGGGTAGGCATAGTTATTCCCATTTCACGGATGAGGAAATCAAGGCTGTGAGGTAGTTAATTACTTGCCCCCAAGATCACAAAGCCCATAAACAGCAGAACCATGAGTACAAGATCCTGTCTCCTCCCATGACATCATGCTGCCTCTCCTTTCCTGCTCTCAAGGAGTGGCCCTCAGGGCAGCTCCACTCCGTGTGGCCATCTAAGTGTCTGTCCCTCAGACAGTGACCTCGTAGCTGCGTTACGTGCATGGCGTGTGCCTGCACACATAGCTACCCATAGTGCATGAGTCATGGCCTTTCCAGGCTTCCTCCAGACTAAGCGACCTCATGGGCAACTATGTTTTTAAACCCTCCTTTGTGAGCCTCAATGGACAATGTGAACAATAGGCGCTTCTGGGGGTGAGTATAAAGGAGAGGATTCAACCTCAGACACTTAGCTACTTATCTCAAATGGCCGAGGCTGAACAGTTGTGAGGAATGGTTTAAACAGGCCTCTTTTATAAGCCACATCTGGGTTCCTGACCCAGACCACCAAGATGCATCTCTGGACTATTGCTTCTAATTATACTTGGTTCTGGGGGCCTGGGAGGCCACGGCAGCCCCTCAATGGAGAGGGAGTCCGAGTTGCCTCACATCCCACTCATGTTCCCTAACACTCAGTAGGAACTCAGTAAATGCCTCTTTGTATTTGTTTTAAAGTTACTTGGAAACTGCTTTATCTTAAACACTAGGCCAGTTTCTGTCTTCCCCATCCTACCCCCCACTCCTAACAGAAAGGGAGGTCCTGCTGCCATTCTGTCAAGGGGCACATTTTCAGTCTTACAGCAGATGAAAGATCCAAGCAGAAATGGCAAAGATCACCTCGGACAGAGCTCTGTGATTCTCTCTGCCCTCTTTTCCCCCAGGCCAGTCCATACCCGACCCAGGATGGGTCCTAGAAATAAAAAGCAGAAAAGGGTATAATTAAGTATCTTGCAAACTCAAATATTCTAAGAGGCAATAGATACTCAACTTAAAACTCTTACGGTTTGCCTTTTCACTAAATTCCAAACTGGTGAGTAAGCCAGTGCTCGGGTGATTTGAAACGATTTCTTTTGTATTCCCCAGAGATTTCAGGTTTGGGAGTTTGAGACATTTATAATGGAGAGTCTGGAAAAGTTCTCAGAAACAATAGTTCCCTGGGGCGACATGGTGTGAGATAGAAGGTATCCTGCCTCAGCCCAGCTTCCCCTTCCAGGTGGTTTTGTGGTCAGCAGGAGAATAAGAATTTGTTAATGACATCAAATAAAAAGGCAATGCTTCTGCCAAAACAGGATTGCTTTGGATTTTACTTAGCCAGATTTTATATTTTTTCAATTCATTGCCAAATCTGGCCCCTTCTCCCCTCACGGGAGTCCCTTCCTGTCCACATTAATAGGCCAGTGTTGGGTGTTGGCCTGGTCCCTTCTCTGGTCTCTTGGAGTGATCTGTGTGAGGGGGGCCATGAACTGGAAGCAAGAGATGTAGGTTCTAGTCTGGGCCATGGCACTCTCTCGACTTTGCGGCCTCAAAGTCTTTCTCAGTTTGTTTCTTTTCTAAAAAAAAAAAAAAAAAATGAGGGAGTTGAGGGCTCCAGGGACGTGAATCCCAATGCCACAGCAAGGGGCTGTTTCTTATCTGTTGTTGGGATCCATTCCCCCTTAACTTTCCAACCCTAACTCCCATCAAAGGAAAGGTAATGTTATTGGACCTTGTGTCCCCTCTTCACTGCCATCGCTAGGGAACCGAGCTGGAGCTGAAGCTTCTGCTGGCATTTGCAGCCATATGTCCATACATTTACTTTTCAAACCATGAATTTAGTTTTTACACACACCCCTTGCCCTGTTAAGGTACAGTGTTATGATTTTAAAAAGAAGGAAAATGGCCGGCTTGAGGTAGGATTTGGGGGATTAGAAACCTAGGCCAGAAATTTCTATTTAAGATCACATCCTTCACTGCAAATTTCCTAGCAGAATAAAGTTTAATTCTTTTTGGGAAATAGCTAATGGACTCCATCCCCTTCTGGTTTCATTGGAGTAAACCCCCACGCAGAGTCATGGTGGTGGAAAAGGGGCTGCCAAGGGAAGAAGTCCCCAGTGTGACCACAAGGAACTATTTATTCTTTCAGCTCTGATCCACTTCCCCAGCACAGCCGCTGGCCGGCTCACCGCACAGAGCTGCTCAGCCCAGGCCTCAGCCCCTGAGATGGCCTGAAAGGCTGAGGGCCACCCTGATGGGTTACAAAGGGAAAATCCAGGAAATTCAGTTTTGAAAGAATGGCAAATACATTGGTTTGTTTGATCACCTTATCTGTCATTTCGGTCCCTGTCCCTCTTTCTAGATTGATTCGGTTTCAAGTCCAAGTGATCATAAGGCCAGAGGTTGACTTCTGCATGGCAATCAGTACCTCCTTGATCACAGAAAGAAAAAAATGAGATGCAAAAATGGCTTTATGAGCAGGCCTGGGGGATTAAGAATGAATCTTATGTTTGTGGTTTGATGTCTTTATTTTGAAATGTCTCTGCCATTTAATTGGCAGTGTATTCTCCTTAGTCTTTTCTTGTCATAATCGCCACTCCTTGATGCCACACTCTTCGTACATTTTCAGAGCGCTGGAGCTCCTTGGCTTCAGTTTCCACGTACGGCTTCTCCTGGGCTCTTGTTATGTTTCACCTGAGATGTCCGTCCATCCGTCTGTGGTCCGATGGACCAGCAGCAAACACAGAGTGTTTGTGTCTTGCAAGGCCAAGGCACAGCTTGATGGAAGCTTCTCGTCAGGTACCTACTGATGACGCAAGTAGAGCATGGGTTTCCAGGTCTTTAGATAATACTGAGAGGAGTGAAAAGGGCCTTTTTTTTACTTGGAGCAAAAACCTCAGACAATGTTTGATTTTGTTTAATAGAACTGGGTTGGTATTTTAAGAAAATGTTTGCTTTGTAAGTCTCAGAATTGAGCTCACAGAAGCCAAGCTCAATTAACGTTTTCTTAAGGAGACACCACTGGGAAAGGCTTCAGGCATAATGTAAACCAATGCTTGACTTCTAGAATTAAAACATAAACCCACGGGTAAAAACAAAGACCGCTGGGCTCGTTCAACCCATGGGCCATGTTACATTCTTTCCTGGGATAGTCTCCTCTAAGAGCTTGCTCCTTTGAAGTGAACTTAAAGGAACTTATGACAACATACCTCTGCTTTCAAAAATGATTTACTAGGCTCCAGCATGTAGTTATCAATCTTTAATTTTTATTACGGAATGTATGCTCCATGACATCAGGGACTTGGTCTCATTCAGTGCTTTATCCCCAGTGTTTATCCTGAAACAGCATCTAACTCATTCATCCATTAAATATATATTCTCAGAGCACTAGCTCTGTGGACATAAAAGGTGTTCATCATTGATTTATCATTCATTCAGAAAGTATCCAGTGCCTTCTACAGGCCCAGAGATACACTCTTCTAGGCACCGGGGACATCCATGAACAAAACAGGGCAAAGTTTCTACCCTCATGAAACGTCTGTTCCTGTGAAGTGCCACAAATAAACAAATAGATGTTATAAATAATGTCAGGTTGCAGTACATTCTATGGAGAAAGTTAAAGAAGGTTAAGGGCACCGAGAACGATGAGAGTGCCATTTTACAGAGTGGTCTAGAAATGCCTCTCTTATTAGGTGGAATTTGAGCAGAGACCTAAAGAAAGTAAGGGGGCCAGCCATGTAGATATCTGAAAGCAAAGCATTCCAGGCAGAGGGACCAGCACAGATAGAAGCTCCAGGTTGGCACACACTGGGGATGGGGAGGGTGGCAGATAAGGTCTGAAAAGTAACAAGTGCTGTGGCAGCCATGAAAATGCACTGCTCTGATTTGCAGATTTTATAGTTAACCCACAGGCCCCCACTGTGGTGGTGCCACAGCCCCGTGTCTCCCAGCCGATCCTCACCGATGACTGAGCAAGGCGGGGATCCGAGGGCAGGTCGGTTCCCCTGCTGGTGACTTTGGTTGAAGCCCCCCTCCCCCCCCAGCCTGGTCCAAATTTCTTAGAATTGTGAGGTCCTTTCTACCCAACCCTTTCCTTCTTCCATCTCATATGTGTCTAGCCTTGGCTCAGTGTCTCCTTCTTAAAGGACCTGAACTGATTCAAGGCCATGTCAGGTCTCTGCAGGTCACACTGCAGACTTTGGATCTTATCCTGAGTACAGGGAACGCCTCTGGTGTTTTTTGTTTTTTTGTTTTGTTTTTAATTTATTTGACAGAGAGAGAGACAGCCAGCGAGAGAGGGAACACAAGCAGGGGGAGCGGGAGAGGAAGAAGCAGGCTTCCAGCGGAGGAGCCTGATGTGGGGCTCGATCCCAGAACGCCGGGATCACGCCCTGAGCCGAAGGCAGCCGCTTAACGACTGCGCCCCCCAGGCGCCCCCTCTGGTGGGTTTTGAGTAGAAGAGCAGAGGGATAACACCTTTCATTGTAGAAAGATCACTCTGGCTACTGGGGCGTGGAAATGAGGAACCAACTAGGGTAAGGGTGGAAGCAGGGAGACTGTTAGGCTTCAGCTCAGACCAGGATTGGGCAATTATGTGAAGTACAGTTTGATTTTTGATGTCATCTTTCTACCATAACTGCTCTTCCTAAGTTCACCCAAGACCTTCTAACAGCAAGATCCAGCGACATCTTTCAGCATCTCTCTGTGGCATTTTACCTTTTGACCATGCCTGCCTCCTAGAGACTGTCTCTGTTGGGGTCTGAGTGTCCTCTCTTCTCTCAATCTCACCTTCTAGTAACTTCCACTGACTCCTTTTTTTTTGCCAGTTCCTTCGCACTGGGGCTCCTCAGAGTTTGGTCCTAGTTCTTCTTGTTCTCTCTTCTCATCTTGGTGGTCTGACTCCTCATGCACATTTGTTGTTNCCATGCCTGCCTTCTAGAGACTGTCTCTGTTGGGGTCTGAGTGTCCTCTCTTCTCTCAATCTCACCTTCTAGTAACTTCCACTGACTCCTTTTTTTTGCCAGTTCCTTCGCACTGGGGCTCCTCAGAGTTTGGTCCTAGTTCTTCTTGTTCTCTCTTCTCATCTTGGTGGTCTGACTCCTCATGCACATTTGTTGTTAACTCCCATTTGTCACTCCTCCTACCCCAGACAACCACTAATCTACTTTATGACTTTTTAGCTTTGCCTCCTATGGATATTTCATATAAATGGAGTCATTCAACACGTGGTCTCTTGGGTCCTGCTTCTTTTACTGGGCTGAACTGAATAGCTTTGAGGTTCATTCACATTGTAGCACATATCCATGGTTTGTTCCTTTTTGTTGCTGAATAGAATTCCATCATCTGAATACTTCCCAGATTTTTATAATAAAAAATCTTTAAGCTAAAGAAACCCTGAGAGTATTATGGAATTAGGGAATAGTTGTGTGCCTATAACTTGGTTCTCTAATTGTTAACATTTGACACATTTGCTTTATTCTCACTTGAGAAATAGAGGGTTCTGTTTTGGTTTTTTTTGTTTTTTTGTTTTTGTTGAACCAGTTGCAAGTAAGTTGCCGACTTCATGACACTTCACCTCTAAATAATTCAACCCTTACAGAATGTTCTCCTATATAACCACGGTTATTTCCACATTTTCTCAATTGCCCAAAAAATATCCTTTATAACTTTTTTGCGATAAAAATTCTAATCAAGGTTCAAACAGTACATTTGGTTGCCAGGATTTTTGCTCTCTATTAAGAATATTATCCCTGCCTTTTTGTTTTGTTTGGACTTTTATAATGTTAACATTCTTGAAAAGCCCAGCCACTTCTTTTATAAACCAGCTGCGTTTTGGATTTGTCTGATTTTTCTTCATGTTTAGATTCAAACCTTTTTTTGGCAAGAATACTACAATTCTTTTTTAACCCAAATCAGGACAAGGTGTCGTGTCAGTTGGTAGACGGTGATGTGTGTCAAAGGGTCTCAAGGTGTTGGCCTTATTCTAGAAGAGGGTCACAAATGCCCTTTCTCTGCTGCCCCCACACAGATGCTGAGACCGCGTGGCTCTCTGGAGCATTGGTTGGGTCGTTCCCACAGGATTTACCCTTGAGGTTCACAGGAGACCTTGTCAGTTTTGTTATAGATTCTGTTTGTCTTTATGGGGGGCAGTGGGTGACATTCAAAATCAATGCAATCAATCAGGACACTTTTGAGAAGGTGAAAGTTGCTAAGAAACATTACTTTGGAATAACCGGTATAAACCATGACTATCTGGGGCAAACTCTACCTATGACCAGTTAATTCTACTCCCAGATATATACTTTGACGAAAGGATGTTCTGCATTTTCACTGCAATTTGTTTTGGTATGAATTATGATATTATAATTTAACCTGCTTTTTTATATGCTGTAGTTACCTAAGGACTCATGTATTTCATTAGTTGGGAAAATTATCAGCCATCATCTCTTGTAATACTGACTTTCCTTCAGTCTCTGTATTCTTCCTCCTGGGTCTCTTATTAGATGTAAATTAGAATCTCTCATTTTGCTCTTTCTATCTCTGCATCCTTGTATTAGATCCCTATGGCTGCCATAACAAATTACTACAAACAAAGTGTCTTTAAACAATAGAAATGTATTCTCTCACCGCTCTGGAGGCCAGAGTCAGCGTCCAGATGTTGGCAGGGTTGGTTCCTTCTAGAGGCTCTAAGGGAGAACCTGTCTGTCCCTCTCTCCTAGCTTCTGGTGCTGCCAGATTCCCTTGGCTTGTAGATTCATCACTGATCCTTGTCTCTGGCCACACATGGCCTTCTCCTGTGTTGTCTGTGTCTTCTCCTCTCCTTGTAAAGACCTATGGATGATCCAGGGTGATCTCATCTCAAGTTGCCTAACTTAATTACACGTGTTAGGATCCTTTGCCCAAATAAGGTCACACCCACAGGTTCTGGGTCGACCTATCTTTTGAGGAGCCACCATTCAAACCCACTACAGTCTTTCTGTCATATTTTAATCTGTCTCCCTTGTATGCTGACTTCTGGGTCTTTCAGTTGTATGTTCCAGTTTAATATCTTTTTAGCTGTGTTTATTTTGCTATTTAGCTCACCACCAAAATTTTAACTTAAATGATTATATTTTTAATGTCCAAAATATGATAGTCTTTTGTTCCTTGATAATTTTGATTCTCTTTTATTAAACATGTAATAAATCTCATGTTATAGTCTCGATATGGTAATCCCAAACTTTTAAACCCCTGGTGCTAAATTTGAGTTGTTTCTGCTGCATCTCACAATGACTGATTAGTTAAAGTCAAACTGACTTCTGCACCCTTAAACTCCAAAATCTCACTGGCTTAACATTCTAAATCTTTTTTTCTTACTTGAGTAATGTCAAGTGAGTGGATTGAGGTGGGACTTTGCTCCATGCAGTCAGTCATTAAGGGACCCCGACTGGCAAAGGCTATGCCATATTCAACAGGTGGCCTCCAACATCACCCTGAGCACCACCATCCTGCTAGGGGACAGGGAGAGACCACAGAGGATCACAGAGGTAGTCACTGTGGGCCAGGCCGAGAATTGGTTTTTACCACTTCTGCCTTCCTTCGGTTGGCCAAAGTGCATTCATGGCTCCATCTAGATACAAGGGTGGCTGGAAACTATCATTGCTGGCTGGACATTTGCTTCCCAGCAACAGTTAGTCCCTATGAAAGGAAGACAAGAGACATTTGTTGAGAGCTACCTGCCTGTGCCACATGATTTATTTCTCTGTGTGTTTGGTTTTTTGGTTTTTGTTTGTTTGTTTGTTTTTAAGCTCATATTTGATTGAACTTAGTTTGTGGGAAATCTGAGGACTTAAATTGGGACATTCCTTGAGAGAAGAGATTCAATTGTTTCTCCAGGAAAGAAGGCACACTACTGCTCAGGGACCACTTGTGAGCTTAGCAAAATTTTAAACACTATGTGCATGTGTTTGTGTGTGTGTGTGCACAGTGTATCCTATATAGAATCTAGTTCTATTATATGTTGTAGTTATATTGTAGAGGGAGAGCCTTCAGAGTATCTAACCTGCCAGCCTTCACATCAGTGTTCGCACATGCCTGTCAGTGGTGGGAAGTATCTATGCTCATAATGTTCAAATTTAATCTATTTCATTGGCTGTGCAGTAGCTGGCAACAATAGCTGGCAATCTAAAATTAAAAGCTATTGAGATATTTCTACATACTCAATATCTGCCTAATAATAGCATGTATTCTGGTTACTTTCCATTAGTCTGACAATCTAGTAGGTCCAGTACTAGTAAGAAGCATAAATCTCTCAGTGTGATGTAATATACAAGCATGACATATGTGTATTTCACACAAATATCATGTCATGTTTCTCTGGAACCTTTCTTCCAAAGAGTTCTCAAACATTTTCGTATTTATTAACACATATATCCTTAGGATTTCTTAATCTGGTACAAAGGGGTGAGATTCTTTTAGTCCCATTTTAGTGATGAGAAAACTGAGCCTCACATTGTAGCTGAAGACCAAGTCTCTCTGAGGCCGGATTCCTTCCTCTTGCCCACATTTCCCCTGCCATGATGACCATCAGAGCCTGGGCAGCAAAGATGGTTTGCAGACAGCTGTCACTTATGTTTTGGTGTTTTCATAGTCCTATTTCTTACTGAGTCACTTTGAAAAAAGTTCAGTCAACTCTAATAGGTTTTTCTTCAGGTCCCACCAGCCTCAGAGTACCCAAGGTAACAACATCCATTACATATCATGCCTCTGTACAGTTGGTACCTTGAGCCCTGATCCTCACCAGATCCTTCCCCTCCTGCAGTCCCATTCAGAAGGAGGTGTGCTCCCTGTGGCCCATGGGAAGGCAGCACGGCACACTGCTCAGGAGCCATAACCCAAGTCCGATGGCCTATATGCATGCTTATATCTGCCCCCTAGTCACCTTGAGTAGGCCACTGAACTTCTCTGCGCTCCCATCTGCTCACCTAGATAAAGAGAAGATGGTGATGTGTGTCTGCTTCACAGCGTTGGTGTGAGGAGTAAAGAAATAATGGTGGTGATGCATCTTCTATCCTATTTGGCATAGACTTAGCTTGTGGTCCCTGTTAGCTGTGATGGTGAAGAGGATGCTGGGAAAGGCCTCGCTCTGTTGGCCACAGGTGCTGGCTCTGGAGTCACACTGTTGGAGTGGGATTTGAGCTCTCTCATTTAACACACAACCTTGGAATACTGACTCAACCTTCCCTAGTCTTTTCTTAGAGATTCCCATTCCAGTGCTGGCTTTGACTTTCTCAATGGTGTGATAAAATGTCCTCTTCTGCAGTGGTAGCCCCAAAGGAAGGGCTTTTCTGCCATTTACCTTTGGCATCAACTCAGTAGTGGTGTAGAAGGGAAGAGAGCAGGGCTATTATGAAAAGAAGAGTTGCCTTTAATCCAGTGATTATTACGCTGTTCGTTTACATGAATTACCTCTTTTTCATCCCCTGTAAGAGGAAAAAAAAATAACGTGTGATTTATAGTCTTCCACTGATTTTGAAGGGGAGTGGATCCAAGTTTACTCAAGCAGAGATGGGTGTGGGTTTGCAGGTTTGGAAACTGGGACTCAGAACAAGCTGAAGGCCTCCGCCAGAGATTAAAGAGAGAATGAGAGGCCTAGGAAACAAGGGGATAGATGTGGGTGGGAGGGAGTCAGGAACCAAAACTGAGCACTGTGGAGTACAGGGGAAAAGAGAGATGGGTCCTGGGAGCCACCAGGCCAGAAGAGAGACTGGAGCACTGTATCTCGTGGGGGTTTGGAGTAAGTGCTGTGCACAGTGTATTGTTAGGAAATCTTCAGCAAAGGGTTCATTGTTTCTTAATGCTTTTATGGGAGTGGATTATTTCCAGTGATTGCATTCAAGTTCAGAGTTAGCGAGTGCATGGATTAGAATCCCTTCATTTCAAAGATGAAGGGACTGGGAGTTCCCCAAGGTGACCAGCTGGGTGATTGGTGGAACCAGGGTACAGTGTGGGGCTCCATGAATTTGAGGGCCTGTGAAGTTGCATGCAATGCTAAAGTCACCCCCTTTGCCCCTTCATGTCTCCGGGAAATTCCCATGGTACCTGAGAACATGGGCAGTAAACTCAATTGCATACACTTCATTACAAAATAATATTTTAAGATACTTTTGGGTGCAAATTAAATATAGATTAGTTCCAATCCTGGCAGGGGAACTTACGTAACTTACTTCATTATCTGGGCCACAGTTCTCCCATCTGTAAACTGTCTGTTACATAAGGCTAATGTGAAGATAAGGTGAGATAATTCTGGAAACCTCTCAGCACAGTACTTGGCACATAGTAGAAGCTTCTGTTCTCATGTGGTTCTCATTGGTTATTATTAGGTATGTTGCAGACATACAGTATCTTGTATATTTCATTAGCTTGGTATAGGATTAAAGCATTAAGATCTCTTATAATTGATTGGATGATCAACTGATACCTTATTTTATTTTTAAAAAAGTACTTAGGGACTCTTCTAAGAGCTTCCTCTTTCACTATCCAGTAAAGGTGTTTCTTTAGATCTTGACCCTTCCTCCTAATCTGTCCTAATTTCTTTTTTTAAAACATTTTATTTATTTATTTGAGAGAAAGAGAGAGAGCACAGAGTAGAGTGAGAGGGAGAAACAGACTCCCTGCTGAGCAGGGAGCCCCTTGTGGGACTCAATCCCAGGACCCTGGGATCATAATCTGAGCTCAAGGCAGATGCTTAACCAACTGAGCCACCCAGGTGCCCCATAATTTATCCTAATTTCTAACTCAGTTATAATTTTACTAGAGTCTGAGCCTCTGTCATCTCCTTTCTTCCAAGTTAAAAGAATTATAAACTGTGGGGTCCCACAGACTTGACCAACCAAATGTGTCCCTGGGTGGACCTCCAATGCTGGGATCATGTCCTACTAATCTTCTAACTTTCACAGTACCTAACATTGTGTCTTGAAAATAAATACTCTAGAAATGGGTATTTATACCAGGATGTTTCTAAGACATTCTGTGTATTCCCTCTTTTTGAACCTAGATGAACCTCAGTAACAGCTTTGACCAATATTGCACAAGAGAAATGGTGCTGTGTGACTTCTGGGTCTGGGTCATAAAAATACAACTCTTTCTACTTGCTCTCTTGGGTTTCTCACCCTTGGGACCAGCTGCCATGCTTTGAAGAAGCCAAGCAGTCATGTGGAAGGGCCACATATGGTGTGGCGGCTGACAGCCCCAGCTCAGGCCACGGCCAGCATCCATTGCCTTCCGGTATTTCCAGCCCCGCAGTGTCAGTCACCCCCATGAGCTGCCCCCTGCTCATGCCACACAGAACAGAGGAGTTCCCCTTCTGACCGCTGCCCAAACTGCAGATTTGCGAGCCGAATAAATGATTGTTGTTTTGAACTACTTAAGATTTGAGGTCATTTGTTACACAGCAGTAGAGACCTGATATGTCCACCCACTTGAGCATAAGGCATATACAGGCCAAATGGAAATTCCAAAAGGAACCCATTTCTGGAAAATTATCTCACTTGGGAAGGGAAGGATTTTGCAACCCTTATAAAAGAAACGGATGTGGTTGGTGTTCAAATCAGTAGATGAAGGTTCATGGGAAACTTGATAGTAAATGGATTAGGCTGACACCATCCAAGCCCACAGATCAAGCTTAACAAAAAGTTAGATAACCAGACGTTATGAGCACATGAGGTGATGCAAGAGGCAAGAAAACAGTCCCACTGATGATGGATTCTTGCCTTAAAAAAATTGAACCTGAGCCTAATCAGGCCTCTAGATTGAACTAGTAGTTTTCAAGAAATATAGGAGATGAAGGAACATGTTAATACCGCACAAGGATATAATAGACCAAATCTACAATATGAGACATTTTCAGGAAAAAAGACCCGTTTTCTCAATTAAAAAACAACTGAGAATTAATAATAAATAAATAAAATAGAGGAGATGCCTTGTTGGTTAAAGGAGACTAATGACCATGTCCAAATACAATATGGGATTTTGAGGGGCGCCTGGGTGGCACAGCAGTTAAGCGTCTGCCTTTGGCTCAGCACGTGATCCCGGCGTTATGGGATCGAGCCCCACGTCAGGCTCCTCCGCTATGAGCCTGCTTCTTCCTCTCCCACTCCCCCTGCTTGTGTTCCCTCTCTCGCTGGCTGTCTCTATCTCTGNGGTTAAGTGTCTGCCTTTGGCTCAGCACGTGATCCCGGCGTTATGGGATCGAGCCCCATGTCAGGCTCCTCCGCTATGAGCCTGCTTCTTCCTCTCCCACTCCCCCTGCTTGTGTTCCCTCTCTCGCTGGCTGTCTCTATCTCTGTCGAATAAATAAAATTAAAAAAAACACAATATGTGATTTTGTTTGGACCCTGATTCAAAGAGATCAGCTGCACAGGCAGTTTGGAGATAATTAGGGAAATCTGAACATGGACTGAGTAACAGATGATATTGAAGAATTATCAATAAAATTAAAAAAAAAACAATATGTGATTTTGTTTGGACCCTGATTCAAAGAGATCAGCTGCACAGGCAGTTTGGAGATAATTAGGGAAATCTGAACATGGACTGAGTAACAGATGATATTGAAGAATTATCATTCATTTTATTGGGTGTGAAACAATAATGTCATTTTTTTAAAAAAAGTTCTTTAGTATGGGGCGCCTGAGTGGCTCAGTCAGTTAAGCGTCCGCCTTGGGCTCGGTTCATGATCCCAGGGTCCTGGGATGGAGCCCCACATCGGGCTCCCTGCTCAGTGGGGAGCCTGCTTCTCCCTCTCCCTCTGCCAGCTGTTCCCCCTGCTTGTGCTCTCTCTCGCTGTCAAATTAATAAATAAAATCTTTTTTTAAAAAAAGTTCTTCAATATAAGAAATAGGATAGAAGTATTTAAGATTTAAGATATGATGTCTGGGATTTGCTTTACAAATATTCCAGCGGGGGAAGGGAAACATGAAACCAAGGCAGAGAACTCTTTCTGTACGTTTGAACATTTCCATAAAGGAGAACTTTTAAACTTTAAGCTCTTCAGAAGAGATAAACTTACACTTAGCCCAGAAGCACTTTGAAGGCAAATTAGACTGTGAGACTTGCCATGGGTGAGTCGGCCTGGAGGGAGGAGTAAAGCCACGGAGCTAAATAAGGCTTGGTGCTCAGAGCCCTGCGCCACCCGCGTCCAGGACCTCACTCTAAAGGGTCCTGAGGTAGCGCCCTCAATGGCCAGGGCCCCAGCCCCGCACTTGAGCTGAGAGTGAGGAGGGCCAAGTGGCCCGAAATGCCCACAGAACCTGTGTGATGGCTGCAGGGAGGGGAGTGACAAGTGGTGGCCATCCAGCATGCTGCTGTAGACAGAGAGAAGGCTTGGCCAGCTCCTCACCCAGAGGCACAGGGGGAGCTGCGGGCAGAGCTAAGGATGAAACCCTGGCAGGACTCACTCCCCACCTCCATCTCTGCTGCTCCTTTCCCACCACCCACATTTGCCCCAACTGCAGCCTGAGGTTCTCCTCCAGGGAGCACATCTTTACACTGGAGACACGTCTTCCCAGCTTGGCCCCCAGAAGGAATGGGTTCTCCAGCATGGGGAATGCAGGGGCAGGTGCCTGACCCGCACAGCCCAGATCCTGGAACAGCTGTCACTGCAGCCACGAGTGGGGCCCGGCTTGGCATAGATGCCCCCCCTCTTCCCATTCACTGTAGTCAGAGGGGTCTGGTCATACAGGCTGCTGAATGGACCGTGTGTTGGGGGGAGGCATTTCCCAAGCTTCTCCCGGAAGGACACAGGGGTGCTAGAGAAGTTAAATGCTCACTGCAGTGACCAGTGACCAGTACAAATTGGGGTTAAAAATCACGGACCTTAACCCAAAGAGAAAGGAAGAGGAGGGTGATAAAGGGTAGGATAATAAAATACTGACTAGAAGCAAATACTGAATAGAAGCAAATAAAAAGAAAACTGAAACAAAACAAAGATTAGGATGGGAGGCGGGGTGTCTGAGGACGTGGAAACACAACACAAGAATTAAAATGAGTGACGTTTAGACTGGAGGATTGCTCCTGCCTCTGCAGGACGTGCTGTTCCCTTTTGCTGCAGCTATTGAAGGGGATCCCTGGGCGCGCGGCCCCTCGGCCCCTCGGCCCCCCGGGCCTCGCTGCCTGCCTCGGCCCGGATTCTTGGTATGTTTAGCATCTTTACAAACAGATTTAAGAATCCTGGGGCCTTCAAACCGTGAAATGCAAAAAACGAAACCCGAGGCTCCTACCATCACTCCGGTGTAGCTGCGGGTGGCGGTGATTTTTGTGACCGCCAGTAGAGGGCAGTGTCGGGCCAGGCATTTCCCAGGCACAGGGGAGGCGTTTTCTCAGCCCTCCAGGGGCCCGTGGCTAGGTTCTGAATGTGGGATTCACGCCTTCCAAACTTCCCTGAGCAAGGCTCATATATGGCGATGCTTCTTTTCTATTCCTTCAGGGATTTGAGCGTCTGCCTCAGACCGTGTTGTGTAAACACGAAATAAGACATAGGCGGCCCAGCCTCATCCCTCCCTCCAAGGCATTGACACTGGCGTGCTATTTGATAGCATTGCCCTTGAAAGGGGAATTTTAGGTGAAGGAGTGCATCTACCGAACGCCGACTGTGTGACTGTTGTGTGCTAACGTCCTAGCTACTCCAGTAATTTGACTCTGCGAGAAAGTATGATTATCTCCATTTTCCAGATGAGGAAATGAAGGCTCATTAAAGTTAAATGACTTATGTGAGCTCCCACGGCAGGGGTAAGATCCCAACTTTGGTCTGTTCGGCTCCGGCATGCTTTCCCCTAGGCCACATGCTTCTCATAGGTCCTCAGTTCCTGCCAGTTCTCATCCTGCCTGAGCTTCTATTTTTAACTCAAAAAGCTCTTCTATTCCAGTGGTGTCAACTCCTTGGACTGGGAAACTATCAGGACATCAAAAAGATACTTCTCACACCTCGCCAAGTGACGAATTGCTCGTTTGAGTTACTCTTTCATCCGCAAGGCAAATTATCTTTCAACACGTTTTATGTGTGCTAAGAGCACCCGAGGAGAATTAGATACACAAATCATTAGGTGAGGCATAGTGTCAACTCCACAGCCATGCGTTTACATGCTGGTCGCTAGTGCTCGTTGATCAGAGCAGAAAAACTGCAGCTACAGTGGTGACCTAAACTTTTTTCCTCCCATGACTTGGGCAGCTGGTCTCACTTCTCCATGGCCACACCTGGCCCAGGGTAGCGAACTTGGACAGGTCAGCATCATACCTTACACATTCTAGAAATGACAAAACTAATCACACTGACAAAAGTTAGTTTCCTTCCACTTGCTTCCTCCCAAAAAAAAACAAAAAGCAGGGGTGGGGTGGAATGATTTTTATTTTTATAGATTGGTTGGTCCATGCTAGATTGAACCATTGACATTACTGGTTACCTCACCCTCCCGAACAGCTGAATTTGATCATTCTTTATCAGTTTCTGGAATTAATGGTTGATCCAATAATATTTTGATATCTGGTCCCTGTTGTTGGAGATCACACATCGGTCATCCCAGAGTCTACACCAATTGAAAAGCAGGATTGGAGAATGTGGGTTGGATCCAAGAACTACATGTTCTTTTTTTTTTTTTTTTAACTGAGTTGAGCTCTCCATCCTTGCCCCCCACCCCTGCCCCAGCCACAGGTGGGACAACTAGAGAACTAGAACCACCCCCTGCCCTGGCAAGAACTCCTGTCCTGGGTGAGAGAAGAGAATGTAAACACTTGTAGGCAGACAGGATGGGAGGGGGCTGGAGCCTGTTTTACGCCAAAGTAACCACCCCAAGTAGTGTGAGGAATGTGGCCAGTCTTATGTCACTGGGGGAGAGGAGGGCAGTTCAGTGGATGGGGGAAAGATAAATGACTTTATCACTAGGGAGAGGTTGCTTCAGGATAGAGGTATTGGCTGAATTTCGCTCATGTATGCAAGAATAAGGACCAGGATTATGAAGTTTCTCCCTTCAAATACCTTCCGTCTCTAGAAGTCCCTAGAAGTACTCAGTAAAATGGGAATATGTCTCTCAAAAGAGATTCCATCTTAACACAATAATTAATTCAGGCTTAATTAATTAATTCATTAATTCTAACTGTGCACAGAGGTAAGGATAGATTGAATTGTTTGGAAACTTCTTTGAACTTTGATTTAAAAAAATTAGCTTTCCGAAAATAAAAAGTGTTTAAAATAAAAGTCCAAAGCTTAGATTTTTGTCCTTATGCAGGAAAATAATTTTTATTTCTTTTCATGTACTCTGGTTGTTAAGTAATTGCACCAATCTAATGCATTTTTTTTTTTAGTCCAGTGACCTCAAAACTATGAGTGTGAATGTCTCTAATAAAAACTATCTCTCCTTGTTAACATTGGGGTTATTTTTGTTGCAGTCCCTACACTTCACACTATAATCAAAGCCTGTTATCTCGGTCTTGGAATATCCGTGACTCAGACTCTAATCATGACTGTGTCTGGCACATAGATCAGTAGTTGCATTTAAAGACGTGCAAATTTTGAGCTTTTCTTTCAGCTTGACCTTGCACATTTCATTTGAAGCCCCTTCTTAACATACCAAATTCTGTCTTTGAATAAGTTAAAAAAATAAGATGTATTTCCCAACAGAGGTGATCCTTAAAACAAATTTCAACCTGCAAGTTGGGTGCTTTGAGCAATGCATTGTTAGTTCTTTCAAATCTCTTGGGTATCAAGTAGTTATTTGAAAGTTCACCAATCTAAATAGGGTCTAAACTAACCTTAGAGCCTCCAAATGCTCAAGGAAAAATGCTGATAGGGGTCTTGTAGTAGAAAGTCTGACTTATAAAATTCTCAGGTTGCCTGGCTCTGAATCGCATATAGTTACTTCTTGGAGCCACATCAATTTGAGGTGTTGTATATACATTTGGTCTTTAAAATGCACCCATTAACCTGAGACCCCAGGATTTCAGACCTTTGGGAGCCTCTCTTTTCACAGCTGGACTTTTTCCAGGGAAAGAGGGAATGTACGATCCCTATCTGCTTCGTTGGTATCCCTTGTCTGGCAGCATCCATTCTTTAGAGATATTTGTGGTAATGTTTGTGCATGATAGTCCATTGTAAAAGATAAAAGTGTCTGGCTTTCTGGAGATCTGTGCACCTGCATGTGGTTACCTTCGTGAGAGTCTCAGAGCAAACCTGGGTTATGAGGCAATTTCTGTGAAGATGCCCAGGTCCTTATGGGCTGATGAACAGCCTGGTGGCTGGAGGGGAGTGGATGCTGGGAAGCTTGAGGGCACTGAATCAGTGGGATCTGGCTTTGAACTGGGGCTCTGCCCTCTTACCAGCTGTGTGGCCACTTTGAGCCTTAGTTCTCCACCTGCCAATGAGGATAATAGTACCCATCTCTTAGACTTCTTTTGAAGAGTAGGATGGAAGCATAAAGTACCTAGTTGGGGATACATGCAAGCTGGCCAAGAACTAGTCTTATTACTAAGCTTATTACCTGTCAAATTGGTTCTCTGGCCTTCAGGTGATAAGCCCTCCTGAGTGAGTCTCACTTGGCCACTAGCCCACCCATGCATTGCCCCAGTTAGAGTGCTTCCAGAACAGGCTGAACCCTGCAACCTTGCACCTGGACCGAGCCGGTCCCCTGAAGCCATCCTGCCCTTGAAGGTGGAAGCTTTACAGGTTGCATACTAACAGCAGCAGCGGCCATCTCCCTGTGGACTTGTGAAGCTCTGCAGATTGTTTCTAGTGCCGGTTCATCCACTGGCGAACCAGCGTTAGTAGACCACCCTGGGGAAGAGCAAGGACTCTGGCTCCAGGCTCCCAGAGTTGAATCCTGGCTGCACTACACCTGCTGTTGAGAGACTTCAGGAAAGTTACCTGGGCCTCGGGGACTTCCTCCATAAGGTGGGCTAACAAGAGTACTTATGCCCTAAGTTGCTGTCAGGATTCAGGGCTGTGTTAGTTTCCTGCAGCTGCTCCAACAAAGCTCCACACGTCCCGCGTCTTAGAACAACACAAACTGACTGTCTCAGAGTCCTGGATGCCGGCAGCCAGAAATCAGGGAGTTGGCAGGGTCACGGTCCCTTTAGAGCTCCAAGGGAGTGTCCTTCCTTGCTGCTTCTAGTTTCTGGTAGCTCTTGGTGCTCCTTGGCTTATAGATGGCCGTCTTCTCCCAGTGTCTTCACGGCATCTTCCCTTTGTGTGTGTCTGTCTCTTGTGTCCAAACTTCCCCTTTTTATAAGGACATCAGTCATACTGAATTAGGGCCAACCCTAATGACTTCATTTTAATTTGATTATTCTCTGTAAAGACCCAGTTTCTGGGTAAGGTTACATTTTGAGGTACTAGGGATTAGGACTTGGACGTATCTTTTGTGGGAGGACACAATTCAACCTATAACATACGAACTGAGAACGGTGCTTGGAACAGAGCAAGCACTGTCTCTGTGTTGACAATTTTTATTTTTAATACCACAGTCCAGCCAGGAAAGTACTATTATTCCCATTTCAGAGATGGAAAAAATGAAGCTCTGAGAAGGTCAGGATTAGCCTCAATTCCCATAGCTAGAAAGGGGGACGACCCCTACGCCCAGACCTGGTGTGTCTGACCACATGCCTGCCATCTCTCCACTGTAGCCATCATCTCCAGGGATGGACAGACTGCCCGGAGCCTGGTTAAGTGTGCACATCACGCATGGTTGTGACACAGATTTCCAGCGGGTGGCCCTAGAGGCCTGCCCTCAAATCTGGCCTCAGACTTAGGAGTGCTGCTCCTGGGTGAAAATGTTTATGTTCTAAAAGGATCATTTCTCAAATCCTTATTAGTATTTTAGAACCTGTATTTATATCACCATGTTTTGACTAAACTGATGGGCCTAACATGTAACTTCATTTTTCCCTTTTCAATGAGCTATTCTAATATTGATTAGACATGGCCTCATTCATCCAATGGAAACACCTGTGGACCTCAGAAAAATACAATGAACGACTTTGAAATTAAAGATTCGTATTACTTTGTGAAGGTGATTATACATCAGAATTATGAAAGCTTTCTTAGAATAGAGAAATTTCTCTATTGGTTCCTCATTGGCTGTTGGAACCGGAGTGTTTAGTAATATAATAGGCTATGTGGTTGTTTTCTGCATGTATATTTACAGTCATAAAGTAAATGGTCAAAAAAAAAAGCCAAAAGTTCTCCTCTTGAGATCAGTGTAAATTTATGTTCTGGAATACAAATTTGACCACTAACTCTACTGTAGTCATGAAAAGTGAAGAGCAAAGGACACTATATTGAAAGACACGTGATAGGAGTTCAAGTTGCTCTTGTTCTCTTTGCTCCTGCACCCCGTGCACCTCTTGTTAGCACTGGGAACTTGAGCAAATATTCAACCTTTTCACACCTAATATGTACATAATGCAGAGAGTTATTCCTTACCTCTGAGTGTCCAGGTAGATGATTAGAGGCCACCTGCAGTCCCCTCCACTTCTGAGATGTGTGTGGGGCCGTAATCACTCACAAGGCCCTGTGGTGGTGACCTCAGACTCACGTGGTCCCTAATACTTGGTTAAGGACTCTACTCCAGTGGTCAATGTGATTTTCTTGAAAAATCTGTGCCTCGTAGTTTTCTTTTGTGCTGGGTCTTCTCTATTTGTCTTTTTGCCTGACTCTCCCTCCCCTAGCCCTCCTGGAGCTCTGGGAGGCTGACCCTCTGGATGGCCTCAGCTGGACAGAGGGAGGAGATTGAATTTGGGAGACTGGTCCTGACTCCCTGGCTCAGTGCTGGCCACACTCCTCTGCTTGCTCTTCAAGCCTCAGTGGGGTGGGGGGTAGGATGTGCTGGCTCCCTGCTACACTAATCTTAGGTTGCTTCACTGTTCCCTGTTGGTTCTCCCAAACCCTGGCCACCCGTTTGTAAATCGCCTCTCTCAGGAATCTGTACCATCTCTTAACTGTGCCAGGACCTTGACCGAATCAAGCCATGACTATCCTGAATTGTATCAGCACAGCATATCATTAAGAGCATCTCGCCCTTTAAGGAAAGTGAACGCTGAGTGATGGAAAGCAGAACTCTGCTTTACCTGAATAAGAAATGCCCCGCTCTCTCATCTCTTCATTTTGTGCTTGCCCTCACCTCTGTGTGCAGTACTCTGTGTGCCTGAAAAGTCCTCCTTAGCTTTCAGATCCCTGCTCCTCTAGAAGCTTTCCCTGACTCTTATAGGCCAAGTTAGCCTCCCCTCACCCTGCATTCCTTGCGGGCTTCCTGTGTCCCTCCTAGCCCACTGCTCGGGCTTCACCATTCCTATGAAATAGCAACAGACAGGGCACTTCTCAGCACGACAGTGAGAGCTGCCAGGTAAAATAAAGGGTGTCAGGCCACATTTGAATTTCAGATAAACAACAAGTAATATTTTAGAAGAAGTATGTTCCATGGAATATTGGGACACATTAATAGGGGAAAAAATTCGTTATCTGAAATTCAGGTTTAATTGGGAATCTTACATCTTTTTCTTTTTTTCTTTTTTTCCCCCCTAAAATAAATCTGGCAACTGTAACTACAGTGGCCTTCTAAAGCGGGTGGCTCCTGTTTAAAGAAACACTCTTTTCTTTTTCCTTCTTACCTTTCTGCCTTCCTTCCTTCCTTTTTTCCAGCGTTCTATGAGATAATGAGTATGTAAATTTGGGAGTTGAGCCGGAGCTTTGGAGGACTGAATTGCTTTTGAGAAAACTGAGGTCTGGAGAAAAATTTGGCCCATAGGTGCTGTGGAGCAGAGAATGGAGAGGAGGTGAATCAATGAGATGGACAAGACTGGGACCTTTACTGTAAGGGGCCAAGGAGGAATATTTTGTGTCTGTTGGCGGGGCGTTTCTTTGTAGAAATGTAATGCAATGTAGTAAGTGACTGAGTTTCATTTCCGGGGTGCCATGTATTATGGAAGCAGGTGAGTAGAGGTGGAGGTGCCTGCAATTATGTGGGAACTTGCAAGAATCTTGGTGGAAATAGGGTTGCAACCATTCATGTGGAGAGCTCAAGAGAAAGGAGGCTCCAGCTGATCTCCAGATTATAATTGTTTCTGAGATTCTCCACCCTAATAATAATAATAAAAGTCAATGTTAACAGTGTTTACTAAGTGCTAGGTACATGTATGCATATGTATGCATATGTGCATATGTATGTGTTTGCACATATGTCTGTGTATACACGAACACACTTCTGGCTCTGTTCAGTTTGAGTATGCACAAAATCCAATTACCACAGTTGAGTTAAATAATACCAGTTCCCCAGCAACAGGATTCTAACTTGAGTTGCCACCCCATATTAACTAAAATAAATATGGCAACCTGAATTGTAGCTACTGTAGCATAAAGTGTAATTCACTGCTGGCTCCTCACCCCGCAGATCACTATGTAAATGACAAATGTGCACCATGATCAGTGACCAATGGCATCACTTCTTTCAAAGTCGGTTGGTAATTGGTTGTTGCACATGTTACTTAGTTCAGGCACAGACAGCAAAACATGTAATTGTGTTGCCTCCTTGCCTCCCAGCGATAAACCCACATGATTTAACTTTAATGCACTCCTGCTGCTGAATAATGCTCCAGGTCAGCCTGATACTCTTCAACACTTGAACGAAGGTGTGAAAATGTGCTTTGTACATTTTCAGTAATCTAGCAAATAGATCAAGGAGCTATTTCCACTTTTCAAAGCCTATTTTCTTAGCTGGACTGTGGACCAGGCTATTGATGCTACAGTGGGAGATCATGCAGTTTCTTTAGCTAGTTTGGAAGAAATATGACCCAAACATGCAGCTGAAAACATCCATGCATCATGGAAGCAAGTAATCTGTGTACAATGTGGCAGAAACGTACTGCATTGTGCAAATAACTTCACAGGACCTGAACCCAGAGTTAACGGACTCATAGAGGAAACAATTGATTATGGGGACGTTGACATGGGCTCCACTGGAGACTGTCACTGTGTAGCCAGAGGAACTTAGTGAAGGCGAACTTTTTGACATAAGTGAAGAAAGCAGTCATGATGAGAAGGAGGAAGATGTCCTAAAGTGACGGCAGCAAAAATCTTCACGTGAAAAGAATTCTCAGAGATATTTCATGACATTGAAAGCACAAAGGATAAAATGTTTGAAACTGATCCAAACTTAGAAAGGGTAGGATGGTTTGCTGAGGCAAGGAAAATATGCTCACTTGTATTATATTTTGGGAGGAAGAAGGCAAGCACTGTTCAAACCAGTCTGATAAGTCTTATTTTTACAAAGAAATAAGACTCTTTGTTAATATTTCTAATGTTTTAAATTACAGTGTACTAATAAGTATTAATTTTATTGTTTTTTTCATTTCTCTATACAGTAATAGAGTTTTTAGTATTTTGAAAAAATTTCTAAAGGCCATGGAAGAATTGTAATTTTTCCCGCTGATTATGGGTATAGTTTTGCATGGTTTCAGCTACATGGTCACTTTTTAAAATTTTAATTCCATGATAGTTAACACACAGTGTCCTATTAGTTTCTGGTGTACAGTATAGTGATTCAATAGTACTGTATATAACTCAGTGCTCATTGTAAGTGTGCTCCGATCCCCTTCACCTGTTTCACCCCCCCAGAACCATCTGTTTGTTCTCTATAGTTAAGAGTGGTTTTTTTGTCTCTTTTTTTCTTTGTTCATTTGCTTTGTTTCTTAAATTCCATATACAAGTGAAATCATATGATAATTGTCTTTCTCTGACTTACTTATTTCGCTTAGCATTATACCCTCTAGATCCATCCATGTTATTGCAAAAGGCAACATTTCATTCTTTTTATGGCTGAGTAATATTCCATTGTATATATACACCACATCTTCTTTATCCAGTCATCAGTTGATAGACACTTGGGCTGCTTTCATAGTTTGGCTATTGTAAATAATGCTGCAGTAAACATAGGAGTGCATATATCCCTTTGAATTAGTGCTTTCATATTCTTTTGGTGAGTATCCAGTAGTGGAGTTACTGGATCATATGGTAGTTCTATTTTGAATTTTTTGAGGAACCTCCATACTGTTTTCCACAGTGGCTGCCCAGTTTGCATTCCCACCAACAGCACATGAGGGTTCTTTTTTCTCCACACCCTCGCCAACACATATTGTTTCATCTTTTTGATTTTAGCCGTTCTGACAGATGTGAGGTGATATCTCTTTGTGGTTTTGATTTGCATTTCCTTACTGATGAGTGATGTTGAACATCTTTTCATGTGTGTGTTGGCCATCTGTATATCTTCTTTGGAGAAATGTCTGTTCATGTCTCCTGCCCATTTTTAAATTAGATTATTTGTCTTTTTGGTGTTGAGTTGTAGATGTTCCTTATACATTTGGATACTAACCCTTGATCAGATATGTTCTTTGCATAGATCTTCTCCCATTCAGTAGGTTGACTTTATTTAGTTGATTGCTTCCTTTGATGTGCAGAAGCTTTTAATTTTGATGTAGTCCCAATAGTTTATTTTTGCTTTTGTTTCCCTTGCCTCAGGAGACATACCTAGAAAAATGTTGCTATGAGCAATGTCAAAGAAATTACTGCCTGTGCTCTCTTCTAGGATTTTTATGGTTTTAGGCCTCACATTTAATCTATTTTGAGTTAATTTTGTGTATGGTGTAAGAAAGTGGTCCACTCTTATTCTTTTGCATATAGCCGTTCAGTTTTCCCAACGCCATTTGTAAAAGAGACTATCTTTTTCCCATTGCATATTCTTTCCTCCTTTGTTGAAGATTAATTGACCATATAATCGTGGGTTTATTTATAAGCTCTTTATTCTGTTTCTTTGATCTATGTGTCTGTTTTTGTTCCAGTACCATACTGTCTTAGTTACTCAGCTTCGTAGTATATCTTGAAGTCTGGGAATGTGAGACCTCCAGTTTTGTTCTCCTTTTTCAAGATTGCTTTGGTTATTCAGGTTCTTCAGGGCTTTTTGTGGTTCCATACAAATCTTAGGACTGTTTGTGCTACTTCTGTGAGAAGTGCTATGGGTATTTTGATAGGGATTACATTCAATATTTAGATTGCTTTGGGTAGCATGGACATTTTAATAATATTTGTCCTTCCAATCCATGGGCATGAGATATCTTACCATTTGTTTGTGTTGTCTTCAATTTCTTTCATCACCGTTTTATAGTTCTCAGACCTCCTCGGTTAAGTTTATTCCTAGGTATTTTATTATCTTTGGTGCAGTTGTAAATGGGATTATTTTCTTAATTCCTCTTTCTGCTACTTCATTATTAGTGTATAGAAATCCAATGGATTTCTGTATATTGATTGTGTACCCTGCAACCTTACTGAATTCATTCATCAGTTCTAATAGTTTCTTGGGGGAGTCTTTAGGGTTTTCTATATATAGTATCCTGTTATCTGCAAATAGTGCAAGTTTTTGCACAATAGTGCAAAACAATTTGCGTTTTTTTTAAGATTTTATTTATTTATTTATTTATTTATTTATGAGAGTGAGTGAACGAGCAAGAGAGAGAACACAAGTGAGGGGAGAGGAAGAAAGAGAAGCAGACTCCCCGCTGAGCAGAGAGCCCAATGTAAAGCTCAATCCCGAGATTCCAGGATCATGACCTGAGCCGAAGGCAGATGCTTAACCCACTGAGCCACCCAGATGCCCCTTCCTTACCAATTTGGATGCCTTTTATTTTTTTGTCTGATTGTTGTGGCTAGGATTTCCAGTTTTATGTTGAATAAAGTGATGAGAGTGGACGTTTTTGTCTTGTTCCTGACCTTAGGGGAAAAGTTCTCAGTGTTTTACCATTGAGTGTGATGTTAGCTGTGGCTTTTTCATATATGGCCTTTATTATGTTGAGGTATATTCCCTCCAAACCTACTTTGTTGAGGGTTTTTATCATGAATGGATGTTGTACTTTGTCAAATGCTTTTTCTGCATCTATAGAAAGGATCGTATGGTTCTTATCCTTTCTTTTATTAATGTGATGTATCATGTTGATTGATTTGCAAATATTGGACCACCCTTCTTTCCTGGGAATAAATCCAACTTGATAATGGTGAATGATTTTTTTAATGTATTGTTGGATTCAGTTTGCTAATATTTTGTTGAGGATTTTTGCATCTATGTTCATCAGAGATATTGGCCTGTAGTTCTCTTTTTTGTAGTGTCTTTATTTGGTTTTGGTATCAGAGTAATGCTGACCTCATAGAATGAATTTAGAAGCTTTCCTTCCTCTTCTATTTTTTGGATTAGTTTGAGAATAATAGGTATTATTAACTCTTCTTTAAATGTTTGGTAGAATTCACCTGTGAAGCTGTCTGGTCTAGGACTTTTGTTTGTTGGGAGTTTTTTGAATATCGATTCAATTTCATTGCTGGTAATTTGTCTGTTCAAATGTTCAACTTCTTGATTCAGTTTTGGGATGTTATGTGTTTCTAGGAATTTATCCATTTCTTCTAGTTTGTCCACTTTGTTGGCATGTAATTTTTCATGATATTCTCTTATAATCCTTTGTATGTCTGTGGTGTGGTTTCTTTCTCCTCTTTCATTTCTGATTTTGTTTATTTGAGCCCCCCCCTTTTTTTGATGAGCCACAATTTTGTTGATCTTTTTAAAGAACCAGCTTCTGGTTTCATCGATCTATTCTATTGGCTTTTTAGTTTCTATTTCCTCTATTTCTGCTGCAATCTTTATTATTTTCTTCCTTCTACTGGTTTTGGATTTTGTTTGTTCTTCTTTCTCTAACTCCTTTAGGTCTAAGATTAGGTTGTTTATTTGAGATTTTTCTTGCTTCTTAAGGCAGACCTGTATTGCTATAAAATTCTCTCTTAGAACAGCTTTTGCTGCATCCCAAGTATTTGGGACCATGCATTTACATTTTCAATTGTCTCCATGTATTTCTTTTTAATTTCTTTTTTGATTTCTTGGTTGACCCATTCATTGTTTAGTAGCATGTTATTTAATTTCCATGTATTTGTGGTCTTTCCATATTTTTTCTTGTTGTTGATTTCTAGTTCCATAGCACTGTGGTTGGAAAAGATGCATAGTATGACTTTGATCTTTTTCAATTTGTTGAGACTTATTTTGTAGCCTAATATGTGATCTGTTCTGGAGAATGTTCCATGTGCGCTTGAAAAGAATGTGTATACTTCTGTTTTAGGATGAAATGTTCTGAATATATCTGTTAGGTCCATCTGGTCTAATATGTCACTCAAAGCCACTGTTTTCTTATTGATTTTCTGTTTAGATGATCTATCTATTGATGTAAGTGGGGTGTTAAAGTCCCTTACTATTATTGTATTACTGTCAATTACTTTCTCTATGTTTGTTATTAGCTGCTTTATGTATTTGGGTGCTCCCATGTTGGATGCATAAATATTTACAATTGTTATACCTTCTTGTTAGAGTGTTCCCTTTATGATTATATAGTGTCCTTCTTTGTCTCTTGTTATAGTCTTTGTTTTAAAATCTGTTTTGTCTCCCAGAGTCCATAGTCTCTCATGCTTCATTCCCCCTTCTGATTACCCCCCCCTTTCTTTATCCCTTTCTTTTCCTACCGATCTTCCTACTTCTTATGTTCCATAAATGAGTGAAACCATATGATAATTGTCTGGGAAACAAACTGAGGGCTTCGGGGCGGGGGGGTGGAATGGGATAGGCTGGTGATGGGTAGTAAAGAGGGCATGTATTGCATGGTGCACTGGGTGTTATACGCAACTAATGAATCATGGAACTTTACATCAAAAACCAGGGATGTACTGTATGGTGACTAACATAATAAAAAAATATTATTATAAAAAAATAAAGTCTATTTTGTCTGATATAAGTATTGCTACCTCAGCTTTCTTTTCACTTCTATTTGCATGATAAATGCTTTTCCATCACTTTCACTTTCAATCTGCATGTGTCTTTAGGTCTGAAATGGGTATCTTTTAGGCAGCAAGTAAATGGGTCTTGCTTTTTTATCCATTTTATCACCCCATGTCTTTTGATTGGAGCATTTAGTATGTTTATATTCAAAGTAATTGTTGATAGGTATGTACTTATTACCATTTGTTACTTGTTTTATGGTTGTTCCTGTAGTTCTTCTCTGTTCCTTTCCTCTCTTGCCCTCTTTTCTCAGGGTTTGTTGACTTTCTTTAGTGATGTACTTGGTTTTATTTCTCTTTATTTTTGTGCACAGTCATTTTTATGGTCCTACACTACCATGCAAAGGGAGAACTGCATATCTATATGTATATATCACAATAATTATTATCATGCTTATTACTCTGATGAGAAAATTGATGCTTTAAGTCTAAGCTACTTGTCCAGGGTCATGCAGATAGTAAATAGTAGAGCTTGGATTTATGTCTGTGCAGTCTGCCTCCGAGACCTGCCCTCCCTTAACCTACCAGCTATGAGCACTTCAAAGACAGGGATCATAGCTTGTGATTTTTAAATGCCTAGCATGTAAACATCTGATACATACACATTGAGTGAATGAAAAAAAAGAATTTATGAAATAAGGAACTATAAAAGGAATTAACATTTACTGTTGGAAAATAATGAGAAAAAAATGAAGACTGACTGGAGACTAAGTAGCAGCAACCTTATAGATGTCCATCAGTTATAGATAAAATGGACAGAGCTGCAGTCATCTTGTTTGACATGAAGACCAGCCATTTCTGAGATGTTTGGAAACATGTAACAGATGCAGAGGATTATGGGTATTTGATAAGAAACTTCTGGTGATGGTCATCACATCAGAACACACTTGACAAAGACTTTGAGTAAAAACAATGAGGGTTTCCTGTCCTCCTGCTTTCATACAGTAGTTCTAGGTGTGGAGCTATTCCATGAGCGTGCTCTGCGAAAGGCAGGCAGTAGCCCCTGCACTTGCCACTGGCCAGAGTAGCCACTAGCAGCTCCCAGGCAAGTGCAGCAGCTCTTAAACTGAAGTGGCATCTGTGGGTGGGCTTCAAGGGTCCACAACTCCTATGGAGGGTGCTTGATGGAATGAGCACTGGGTGTTATATGCAACTGATGAATCACTATATTCTGCCTCTGAAACTCATTTAAAAGAAAAGTCCACAAGTCCTTCAGGTACCAGGTTCATTGCCACATTTTGTGTTAACAAGCTTATAAACTCTATGGGAGGAAAAAAGAGAAAAACATTCAACTGTGTTTGGAAATTTTTGTACTGGGAGCTGTCCCATTTTCAGAGTGAGTACTACACCTTCTGGAACAAGTTTTAAAGCCCCACCTGGCGGTCATTTGGAGGAGGGGATGAATAGAAGTAGACCTTCTTTACACCATACCTGAAAACCACCTGAGATTTGTGGTTTGTGTCCGTGTCAGGAAAGTTCCTGTTGAAGTCTTGAGGAAAGGGTCCAAATAATCAAACTTAAAGCAAAACTGTTTGGAAAGCCCAAACCAGAGGAAAATCAAGAAGAGTTGCGGATGTATAAAAATAGATATAGGTCAGGCAGAAATATGGAGATGAGAGCTTGTAGGCTGCAGAAGCCAGTACATTTTGTTTTGTTCTGTTCTGTTTTTACAGCTACCACATTTGCCCAGGCAATAAAAATGAAAGAGCAAGAGAGAGACAGGGTAGGTAAGGAAACCAGCCTGAGTAAGAGCGGACTCAGACTGTTATAAGCACAGACTGCCAGCCTTAATATATTCATGGAAAGAAATCAGCTCATCTGGGAGAGAAGATTCAGAGCAGACATGAGATGGGGAACATACATACTCCTGCTGGCTTCCATGAAAAGCAACGGTTCCCAGAACAAAGGGATGCCCCTGGGGACTAGCATGGCATCTATGGTTAAGCCTTTGAAGAATACACCCTCTCATTTTAACTCAAGGCCCCAGTTCACCAAAAGAATAAAACCTACTTTCTAAACAGGGGTCCGAGCCAAGCCTTGCTGAAAGAGCTCCAGTGTACGCTTGGAAACCCTTTAACTGACACAGAGAGAACTACTGGTCCCAGGATCTTCCTTAGGTACCACTCACTCACGGAAGTGAGCAGGAATCTCTCCACTCCAGTATGTCACTTCCAGCGCTTGGACAAGTGTTGATCTCCATATGTCTGGGTTTCCTTAAGCATGGATGAACCACTGCGGGCCAGCCTAGACCAACTGGTGTGCTAGATGGGAGCAGGAACCAAAGCCACCCTTGGGGTCCTTGTCTTAAAGATCCTTCCCTGAAGAATGCCCTAATTAAAGTTATCAGAGCTCACTTGAGTCAGTGGGCACCACGGATTCGATTGGTGTGTAAAGGGAGTATCAAGATTAACACTACATCTTACATAATGGGGAGGAGAGAAGATCCATCATGAAAAAAGCTAAGGGACTCAGAAAACCTTAGGAAACAAGATTTCATCATTTGAAATTTTAAAATGTGCCAGAACTGTGTGCTAACTGCACACATAGGTCCTGGTTCTATGTGAGGCCCTATTGATATTTCCAAAAAAATGTGTGTAAGAGATGGAGAATTTAATTTAATGGAAATTCTCTGGAAGAATGTTCTCTCTCTCTCTCTCACACACACATACACACACACAAACATACCTCCCACAATCCAGTCATAAGACAGCTCTACAATCCACAGAAGGCTCCTTATAATTTTTTAGCTAGAGAACAAAAGAGGGTGAGAGAGTTTGCACCCTTAAGGGTCTAGACGGTTGAGTGTGAGTGTTGAAAAGAAGAAAAACATTTTATCAAATGATATTGTGGGATTTCCAAGATATACAATTTATAAGTACTTTAAAAATTATTTTCAGTTGCTTCATCCTTCTCTGAAGGTAGCACCTTGTGGAAACCAAATCACATGAGGCCCCTGCTTAGATTTGGGTTTCAGGCATTTCTTCTAAAATAGTCAAAACAGTTTCAGATACAAGCAGAGATTCCTATACCCCTCCCACTTGGTGTCTCTCCCCACTATCCTAGCCCTTCCAGCTCTTTCCTGTGATTCATCTAGAAGCTTCTTGGTTTACTGACTTTGGTAATGCTTTCCACACCCCTTTCCAGTTTTGCTTCCTTGCCCAGGGTCTGTGACACCAGCTCCAGATGAGATACCTCTGCCTTTAGGAGGACATTAGAGAACATCTACAGGGAAGACTGAAAAGGACACACTTCCCAATGAATATTACCATGATTATCTTGCTTTGTGAAAAGGGTGAGCATTAGTGGGATAATAAAAAATGTTTTAGATACAGGATGCAGTATTTTGAGTTAAAAAAAAAAAAGGTAAGGTGGCAACCTGATCCCCTTCTAAGCCCTGGCCCAAGGAAACCTGTCTCTTTTATGTGGAAGAAACTCCATTGAGTATTATGTTACAAGGCACTTGAGGATGGGGACCACATTTATTATTTTGAATCTCTATGCCTATCGCAATGTAGAGCCCATAGGAGCATTGAATATATGTTAGCTGAAGGAATAACTATAACTCAGTTCCTTAACCATTGGAGAAATTGCTTAAAATTTTTTGTTTTTTAATTTTATCAGTCCACATGTGAGAGCTTTAGTCAGGGTCAAAAAACTAACTCTACATCCTTGGGTAAAAACCATTTTGTTTGGAACTCTGGGCTTTAAATTCAAAACGTGATTTGTAGAAGGCCTGGGTTTCTGTGATGAAATAAAAGGTTTTTCCTTTGTAATATTTTGGGCCTCCAAATTTTCAAAAATGTATTTTTATGGTTTCTCTTTGTTTTTGTTTAAAAATAAATTTGTTGCGTGTGTTGGGGTGGGGTAGAGGTGCTCAAGGAGAAAGAACAACAGCAAACAAGCAAAAAAAAAAAAAGCCACTTTGATTAAGCATAGTTAGTGAGCTCAGTGAAGCATGTTTCATCTTGATGCCAAATGACGCTCACGAAAATTGCAGCAATTTTTGATGCGCTTGCCAATGTTTGTGTTATTTTTACTTTAAAGATGTAGCAGATTGCTCCAAAATAAATAATTTAAGCCTAACATTTCAAAAGAGTCCAAGCGCTTGCGTCTTTCACTTCTGGCTTCCCTTCTGGGACTAAGCTGTGCCCAGCAGAAGCAATCCTCATTTCTATGTAACACTCCATTTGGAGGGCTGTTTACTTGCTTTGTTTTCCAAAGTTGAATCTATTTCTCACCATTCTGTTCCAAATGTCGTAGATTCTATCATTGTTCTGCGCTGAAGCGATAACTCCTCTTATCCAGGAAAACAAGGGAATAAACTCCACAGCATCTAGACTCTGTGGGAGGAGGTTTCAAAGGGGTGCTCTGGGGTGAAGAGCTAATCCAAGCCCCGTGGGAACCTACAATTTCCATATTGATTCATATTTAGATTTCGAGCCATGCACAATGGGTCAAATTTTGCACACAATGTCCTTAGTATAGCTTAAAATAGGTTGGCAAATGAACTTCACACAAAATGACTCCATCCGCATTCAATTACTAGACTTCTCATTTGATTGTCTTTGTGGTACAATCTAAGAGAAGGAACATCCATGATTTTAAAAAAATCAAAAGTAAATCTTTGTGTTGTTCTGTACTTCTTAACTGTGCATGAATGGCTTTTATAAACATAAAAGAGAAAATGGCTTTTATAAAAAGATGAAATATAAAAAGACCAGAACAATAAACTGATGGCCTTGTGTTCTCATTAACTTAGGCCGCCATTGTGAGGTCCATCAGATGATTGGGAACTACATGTGGGACCCCACCACCAACAAGTCATTTGACATTGGTGTCAACAGAGACAGCCTGATGCCTCTCTGGTGGAACGGATCAGAACCTCTGTGGGTCACTCTGACCAAGGCCAAAAGGAAGGTCTACATGTACTACTGGCCAGGTGAGTGTGTTGACACCCAGTCCCCTCCAGCCTTCCAAATCTCAGAGACCGTGGAGTCTCTGAAGACAAATGATGTAGTTGTCATGTTTGAAGACCAAGCCAGAGTTTGGAAAATGGGATCTTTACAAGAAATATGGGCATGTTTTTTAAACTTTTGCTTTGAGCTCTCTAACATCAGACCAGACACACTGCTGTTTCCTGATTTCCTTGGTTCAGCGATATTGTTGTAGTAGATCATGCTTTTTTCATCTGCAAAATTTTGGATATCCTAAAGAGAAGTTATGTGTTGCTTCTCTGCTTTACAAAAGAATTTGGCAAACTGTTTCTATAGATTTTTAGCTCCCCTGCAATGTTGAAAAGAGGATTCAAAGCACTTACAACCTTTTGGTACTGCATTAAATGAAGTCTCTTTGTATTAATATCCCTCCTGTACATCATAGATCAATGAGAAACTAAATTACTTTACTTACTGCAATGAGGTAAGTCATCATGCAAACTACCCTGGCTGTTGTGAGAAGTCTTCAGAATACTCTCGTCTTGGCAGTCAAAAATCTTGCACTAAGGATGAGAGGATTCAGTGATAACTAAATAATCAACTTACATTTGCCTTCCCATTGGTGGCATTCCTTCTTTAGGGAAGTGGGTAATTTGACTTCCCGATGGACATGGGTATAGACACTTTTTTCCAAATTCTTAATGATGTAATATTGCTGATTGCCATGATGGAAGAAGATGTCAGAGGAGGCCTGGAAGAAATGAAGGGATTAATGGGGAGAAGCAGCTGGGGGAGCTCCCTGGCCTGGGTTGGAGGGCAGCAGCAGCCTGATAAAATTGTGAGAGCACAGTGGGTTGTGGGGGACGGTGGTAGGAGGGGGACGGGAAGAACAGAGAGAAGGATGAGTAGGCTGACGCTGAATCACAGATGGCCCACACTGAGGGCGTGGGCCTTCAGCAGGAGTTTGGAGGATGCTGGTTGGAGGTGGTCACGTGGAGAGCTGCTCAGGGCACTCGAGGCTGTGCCAGCTCTTGGAGGAGCATAGAACACAGACAGATGGAGACCATGGAAAACTGACCCACAGCCGTGCTGGGGTAAATGCCTGGAAAACTGCCACAGAGCAGAGACTAGCATCCATAGGTGAGCCCATGAAGGCCAGGGCAGGCTGCATAAATTGGATACTGGGCATAAGAACAATTAGACATGGCTGGCTCTGCTGGCAAATAGAATTTCAGGGAGAGCGCTGGAGTTTCTTCAGAAGACACCTGGGATTCAGCCCATAGCAGCTACCTCAGCTGACATGAGAAGAAGCTTTCAAGCAAGGGAAGGCTTTAAGGGGACTTCATTACCTTAAATGGAGACTCAGCTTTTCAGAGTTGGACATGAGATTAAGAAAAGAAGTCAGTGCACCAGCCAAGCTAATCAGACTTGCTAGAGGAGCCAGGCTCATGGTTCAGCCCAATGTGATGAAGTCTCAAGCCAAAAGATGCACTTTGAGGTCATTCTCAGAAATCATTGCCAACAGATACAAGGGCCCACATGCATAGGCCTAGGAGAAGGAACGGATTGGGCACGCTGCCTTAGGGACCACCTTAGACAAATCTAAGGACCATCAAGATGCATGATGCCCCAGTGCTGTAAGGGCCATCTTCCATGGTAGCTGTTAATTTAACTTCCTGTGTCTTGGCACTTGAGCTTTTCATGTGCTGGAGAGCACATCCCCCATCATCTCTCCCCAGCTCCCCATGTGCTGCCTCCTCTACACATGATCTGCCAGGGGCCTTTCAGAGAGCAGTAGATGCCGGTGTGCATGAAGGCAGGGAGTGGCCCTGAAGGGAGACAGCTGCCATACTTGAGACCTCTCTCTGCAGCATTCCAGAGCGTTTTTCTGTATCTCATCCTGGAGGATCTGACTCCTTCAGGATAATAAACAACTTGAAGTTATATATCTCTGAGTATCCAAAAAAACCCCTCAAAGTTAATTTGCATGTAAAATATCATGTTCTCCTCCAAAACAGCTCCCTAAGGGCAAGAAAGGTCCAATCGCTCCTTTTGATTCACAGTTTAACAGCTAATGTGATATGACAAGTATGCCTTATGATCAGTTTATAGTGTTAACTATTGGGAGGAAAAAGCGAAAAAGAAAGTCTCCTAGGATTTCCTCAGCGACCTAAATGAAGATTAGCTAACGATCTGGCCGTGTTGAAGTCTTGATAGAAATCGGATGAACAGTCTCCTGTTTCTCAGACACCATCCGTCCTTCTAGGCTGGATACCCAAATGAAGGCTCTCCTAGAGCCAAGTGTCTCTGAAGGCCCTGCCCCAACCGAGCCAGGAGTGCTCTTGCACCTTCCATTCTTACTGGCTGACAGCTGAGGGATTAACGGTCACTGCTATCCTTTCTCCCTCCACCTTGGTCCCCTCCAGCCCCTCCGCACAGCTAGCAGCCCAGTGAGTGTTCATTTGTCTCTGCAAGATTAAGTGAAGTGCAGTGGCATTTCTTCTAAACATGACTTGATTTTATTTTTCTTCTCAAATCCTCCTCTTCCTTCTCCACTTCCCATAGGACATAGTACAGACCTCTGGATGAGGCCTGGAAAATCTTCATTGCTCCAGTGAGCTGTGTTATGACACTTTGAGTCTCGCCGTGAAGTCAATATTTAGAAGTGCAATTTAGAAATGGCAGTAGTTCAAGTTTTCCTGTCAGGTAGATAAAGCAGCAGACGGAAAAATTCATCAGTGGTGAAGAGTCCAAAATAGCCCACCTCAAGTCTCGAGAAATTTAATATGGTAAACAGACCCTCTGTTACCCCACCCAGTGGTGCCAAATGTGCAGGGAGAAGCGTACCACAGGAAAGGATCCCAGGCCCTAAATCAGATCTTTCTTTGGGAAGCCCAAAGAGGTCATCCAGGAACTGCACAGCTGGGGCCTAGCAGTGTTCTGCAAAGAATAAGAGCTGAGTGTGTGTCGTTCACTAACTTTATCCCCCATCCCATCCCTCTGGTTTGAGATCAAAGAAATTTTATTGACGGGAAAGAGGAAGAGGCTCCGATATTCACTTCATAGTAAGAGCAACCCAAAGCAGAGAAGGATGGAGGAGGAAAAATGAGTGGAAAGGGGAGGATAAGTCAGATACTGTGTGGAAACAGTTTGAACCCCTTGAACAGTCACGCTGCCACACACGGGGCAGCGGTTTTAAACTTTGTTCTTGTGGCAATCCTGAAATACCGAAAAGGAACAAAAATTAGCAACTTTTTAGGAGTCTCTGGTTAAAATTCTCTGGAGTGTTTGAAGACTCTGAGTTCTGTGTCTTTTATCATGCATTTTGCAGTGTGAACTCCCTACAGCCAAGCACTCAGGGGGATGGGGGAGCAACCATTCACGTGGCCCTGGATGGGTGTGGGTCTGGGCTCTTCTACTGACCTCTTCCTGTCCTGTGCAGGTGTTCAGATAAATAGGGTACCTTCTGTGTGGGAAAGGACACATGTCTACCTAGCCTTCCCTCCTCTACTTTCCAGAGGTGGGCTGGGTGGGGGACTTTAGGGGTGAGTGCCTAACTGATTTCCTACCGAGCAAGGATATTTCATCTGCATAAGTAAGGAGACACTCATTGGCTATTGATCGAATTATCGATTGTTCACAGCCTCTTTCCCTTTCCTGACAGCTTTCAGCTGGGCTGAACTTGGTTGCATACACTAAGGCACAGGGAAAATTAGGGGCCCAGCATCAATTATACAGATGTGTGTGTTAACGTTATATATGGCTCAGTTCTTTGACTCTATGAATAGGACTCCAAATACCTGAGTAAAAACTGATTTTTTTTTCAGACAAATATTTGACATTGCAAATGCAAGAGACCTGGCGTTTCTCTAAACTTTCCAATATTATCACCAATTTAGCATTAGACTTTAAGATGTATGTGATTTTAGAACCCAAAGAGGCCCTACCATGTAGTTTGTTGATTCCTACGCTTGTAAATCAGGACCTCTTTAGGAAACTTATCAAAACTATGGGTCCCCTTTGCAGAAAAACACACCCATGCGTACAAGACTCATAATTTTGTGTTCATGTAACACAAGAAACGACAACAACGAGGATTGGCAAACGGTCTTTGACATAGCACTCCCAACTCCTAATCTATATCTAATTGATTTTTTTTAATGTGATAGAAACGTGTGTTAAAAATCACCGAAGTACCAAGCGAAACTCAAGCTCCTGTAATTAATCTTGTCTGGCTAGAATGGGCTCGGGTCAAAATTCTCTAAGCCTCTTTGGGCTGAATTCACCTTGAGTCATTTCCTTTGTTTGTCAGGAACTTTAGTCAGGTCTTCATCCCTGATGTTTCTGTCTGTGTCAGCAAGAAAAAGATGATGAATTCCAATTCCGGTTGGAGGTTGTCTCAAAGAAGTGATCTTCAAAAGCATTCTGCTGGACTTCGAGGCGCCAACGATCTTGGCTGCAGAGAAACTGAGGACATGTTACCTATCTGGACCGCTGCCTGCGGGAGCAATTCCCCCAGTGCTGGGAAGTTTTCATAGCCGTCCAGCCACGTGCAGTCTCCTCTCGCAGGCTGGCATCTTGGCCAGAAGAGCGCACAGTTTCTCAGCAGCAACCATGATAGTAATTAGAAAGCCGTAAAGAGAAATCCAGGGATGAACTTCTGTTCTTCACAAGTCATGGCAAATCTGTTTCTTCATAAAACCTCTTAAAAGGGCGTGACTCCAGGCCCTGAAATCAGCTCTTAGGAGGCAGCTATGAGCAAAACCAGATACAGGCTCTCCTCACTCCAACCCCCTCCCTCCGGGAACTCAACATCCCATAAAGGAGGCAGATAGTAATCTTATACTTGCCCAAACAAATGTAGAAATCCATTTGTTTAAAGTATAATAATGAAAAGTAGATTGCATTATGACATCATCTAATAAGGGATCTGGTTTCCTCAGAATGACAAGAAGTAACACCTTGGGTAAGTTGGGGAGTCAGTGGGAAGAAGCACCCGGCCTGAGGGAACAGCAATCTTAAGGCGTGGAAGGGATGGGAGAAGAAGCAGGCTCAAGAAATTGAGAAGGAAGGATAGATGTGGCGTGGATAAGATGGACAGAAGCCAAGGCCAGGCCAGGTTCTGTGGGCTGAGCAGGAGAACTTATTCCTATCCTGAGAGGAATAAGAAGTCACTGGAAGGCTTTAAGGAGGAAAGTGGCAGTGTCATACTTGCATGTTGACAAGACCACTCTGGCTGCTACGTGGAGAATGGAATGTGGCACTCCGAGGGGATGGAATAGTCGGGAAGTTATTGTTGGACCTAGGAAGGAGGTGAGAATAGCTTAGACCAGGGTAACAGAAATGGTGAGAAATGGAATGATTGGGGACATATTTAGGAATTAAAATTGCCAGGACCTGGTGATGAATTGGATTTGGGATTGAGCAGTGACAGGCACGACACCTGGTTTCTCGTGGACAGGACTGTGTGGGTGGTGAGTCTTCACTTAAATTGGGGAAGCTGGAAGAGGAATGATATAGGAGCAGAGGGACGTCAGCTCTGAGTTGACTCTGAGACATGTCGACTGGGCAGGTCTGGAGCTCAGAGAAGAGAGCTGGAGGTACAGACGTGTGGTTCGTGGTGGTTGTGTCAGGGATCCTTGATGCTGTGTGGGTGCAGAAGATCACCTAGGGAGGGGGCAGACCTGAAAAGAAGAGAGGGTCCCATACATAGCCTTGAGGAAATGAATGATCAGAGGGAGGTGAGCCTGCAACGGAAACAAAGAAAGAGTAGCTTGAGAAGCAAGATTACAAACAGAAGTGTTGTGTAATAAAGAACAGTGCTATCCCTTTATAAAGGCATCTAATAAGGGGCTTGATCTGAGAGAGTGGGGAAAGGTGTCACTGAGAGAACGACTCCAGTGGAAATCTGTAGGCACGCACTTGTTACAGAAACCAAAGGAATAAAATGGTTTCAAGGTGGGAGCGGCCATCGTCAGTGCTCACTGTTGAGGGATATTACAAGGACTGCAAAGAACATCTGGATTTATTATCGGAGGCGTCACTGGCAAGCTCCGAACTTTGTAGGAGTTTCATCTCCTTGGCGTTTTCTAACTTAGACTAATAATAATTATTATTAATAACACAGGGTACCCTTTAATTTCTATTACAACAGAGTCTCAATTTTAATAGTAACAATGATTATTATACTTCATCTAGAATTGGTTTTGAAGAAAACAAAATATACAAATAATAAAATTTGGCATGATTTCTCCCACAAAGATAATTTTCAGTTAAACAGGAAAAGATGATGAAAAAAACCTATCACCTTTTTTTCTGGTTACTGACTGCTTTGAACACCATTAAGAGTTGATACATGCTAACGAGAAATAAGGCATATTTCCTTGGGTCAGGAAGCAGATGAGAGGTCAACAGGTACCATCCACTATGGATGATGCTGTGATTAT